>NW_024063282.1:0-151386 GCF_006381635.1 Hibiscus syriacus | reverse complement strand
TTAATAATAAAATACATATTTATCATTTCTCTTTTCTGATCTGAACTTTGTAAAGGAGTGGTTGACCTGTCTTGCTCCTCCTAGTTTCTCTTCTTGCTTCCCAGAACCTACGTGTTAAACACTCACACGCTAAGTTGATGACTTAGTTAGGCATAAAACATGTATAATCAAACTCTAAATATTTAACAATGCATAAACATTTCACATTTCAAAGTTTAATATAATACAAGCATTATATAACAATTCATATTACAACTACATACATGCATATATCTCAACACTATCCTAATCACTTCCTTATCATTATCATTATCATTATCATTATCATATCATTATCATTATCATTATCATTACCATTACCATTACCATTACCATTACCATTACCATTACCATTACCATTACCATTACCATTACCATTACCATTACCATTACCATTACCATTACCATTACCATTACCATTACCATTACCATTACCATTACCATTACCATTACCTTACCATACCATTACCATTACCATTACCATTACCATTACCATTACCATTACCATTACCATTACCATTACCATTACCATTACCATTACCATTACCATTACCATTACCATTACCATTACCATTACCATTACCATTACCATTACCATTACCATTATCATTAATTCATTTAAAACATATAATCTTGTATTTAACTTTGGTAACACATCATACCACACATTTCACAAACAAAGCACATAGTATCATACAAGGTTTCTTTATATTATATCTTTTATTAGCCCATGTACACATGTGATAACTAAAGATATGTATGTATATAGAGGTTGTGCACATATGCTATCACATCAGCTCGTATAATTCCCATTAGGGACGTGTAGAGTTTGTCCCGAATAACCTATGTCCCGAAGGACAACTATGTCCTGAAGGACCACTATGTCTCGAATGACCACTATGTCTCAAATGACCACTCCTTAAGAACCATATAGATATTCCAATGGACCAAATAAGTGTACCGAAGTACCATATATATGTTCCAAAAGATTACATATATGTCTCGAATGACCACGTAGAATCCTCGACTCTTGGTATGCCAACTATACCTCTATCTCTCGTGACACATAACGTGGGCATTATCTTTTATGTCATTTCACATATTCACATAGGCATGTAGTTCCCTTTCACATATCACATAGCTTATCACATATACTTTCTCTCATATATCTCATATCATTTCTCATATCTTCTGATCATGTAAGCACATTACTTATTTTCATATAGCTCATATCATTTCATTCAAAATCACATATCTCATGTTCATATCATATTTCTTATAACAAATTCTTATATAATCACATAAATCATTTATACTCATTCACATATACAATAACATGTACTCACGTATATCATATAACATATACAATAACCAATAACACATATATATATCATGTCAAACATATTTTCATATTAATGAATTCATTCATTCTACTATAGGAAATAGACTTGTCACAAGTCTTATTTCCATTAGACATCATATACTATCTAATATGCACTTACCTGGCCTCACTAGTCAATACCGATCTCTTACTTCTTCCTTACTCGAACTTATCTCGTTAATTCATCAAATAATCACTTCCAATTAATATCTACACAATCAAACATTTGATATGCATATCAGAATTCTAAGTGTTATAATTCGATCCTTAACAACTCAAGCTAAACGAAATGCTTAATATGATTTCCACCTTGAGTAGTATCGGTACCCCCATGCATGGTACCGATACTTCCCTAGCTATGGTATCAATACCAAGCTTGGGTACTGATACCATTTTTACATTTGAAATCTTTATTTCAAAAAATGGGTACTGATATTGACCTTATGGTATCAGTACTCTTGGTATCGATACTACCTTCCCAGGTATCGATACCTCATGAACAATTTATAAATTTATGTCTTATGGTATCGAATACTCATTCATATGGTATTGATACTCATTCATATGGTATCGATACCCTCTCCCAAATTTTGACCCTTTTCTTTTGGGATGTATCGGTACTGGATGAACAATATCGATACCCCATGCCCATAATTCATCTTTTTAGCTCGACAATTCACCCAAACTTACTTATATCTTATACTAGAACCTCCTTTAAGTCCTTTAAGCTTAACTCCACTTATTTTAATCAACTTATATCACTTTAATTCTTCCTAATATCCAATATCCTACATACACACCTGAATTCAATAATCAAGCCAATAAATCAACATGTTCTAAATTCATTTCTAACACTCTGAATTTCTTAGTAAAATCCTTGACAAGTCAAATTTCACTTCAAAACTTATTTACTAACTCTATCTCAATAATTCCTTTAAAAACTCTTTACCTTCAATCTTACATAACTTAATCCTCTTTGAGTTTTAAGTAATCTTAAGCCTTCCTTAACTTTTCTTATCACTCCAAGAATCAAAACCAACCTTAACATGAAAGGAAAATCATTGAGAAGCATACTTAGCTTATGCAAGACCCCACGGTGGAGAGGAAGAAGAAGACTGAAGAATGCTTTGGATATCTTTTACTCTTTCTTTCCTCCATTTCCACGTGGTAATATCCTTTATAAAGGAAAGATAAAAATAATTCCTTTGAAAAGACCAATTTACCCTTATTTCATTCAATATTTACTAAACCATTATTCACAAAATATTCCCAATTAAGTCCCTAAACTTTTTAATTTTTTCAAAATCCGACCTCAAAGTTTTAAAACTTCCAATTTAGTCACTAGCACTGATTTTTGGGATGTTACATTGGGAGATGCACATACTTATAGAGATGCAAGTATGTGTTAAGTACTACATTTTTTTATTTTATTCACTCACACTAGTGTAAGTATGTGTTAAGTGCTATACTTTTTTATTTTATTCATGCTACATGTATTAGCTGTATAACGAAATATTATTTCAAATTCTTTAATAAAATTAATAAACATAAAAATAATATAGAAAATATTTTATTATATGCATCATATTAGTAAATTTTTGAAGTAATTATCAAACTTTTATATATGTATTGTAATTTAATATTATAACATTTTAGCCTATGATGGAGCATTGAAATGCTTTCTTGATAGCTTAGAGCATTGAAATCCTTTCTTGATAGCTTAGAGCATTTATCATGATTTTGATTTCTTATTTAAAAAATAAATGGATAGATGATTTTAAAATGGTTCTTTTATTTTAGGGTTATTTTTGTTCAAATAGATGAGAATTTTAAATACCTAAGGAAGAGAGGGGAATGAAATTCCCGGGAAAGCCCCAAAAAATAACACTGTATGAAATGCTTCATTACCCCTTGAAGAGAATGTTCTTAAATCAAACGTGGGTATGTGACTCTGGAAAAGATTATTTTCAAGTAATAATTTTTTCCACGAACCAAACACCCCTAATAATTTTGAAATATGAAATTAGGAAACATGACAATAATGATAGCATGAAATTTGAGTAGCGATTGCCAGGGACTAAGGATGGGCATGAGACCAGAACTCGACGAGTTCCGACCTGATCAGATAAGGTATATTTTAAAAAAAATTAGGATTTAGGTTGGGTGGGGGCAGGTTTTTTAAAGGTGATGTCCGGGTCGGATTGGGTTTGGGTTTAGGTAAAAATACCTGACCCGACTCTATCAAAAATTGTAAGTTTAATTTATATATTTATGGATAATTACAATAATATCCCTCTATATATTATTTTTTCTAATTAGATCTTTATTTTTATTAAATAAAAATAATATTTTTTTTATTTCGGATCAAGTCGAGTCGGTTTTTATTTTATCTCGAAATGTCATGTCGAATTCGAGTAGGATAGAGTGTGCATATTTTTCAGATCGAATCGGATAAATGATATAAAATTTTTGGATCGGGTTAAGTTGACCGAAACCCGACCTGTGACCATTCCTACTAGGGACTGTGTACAAAATCATGGCATTGTTGGTAATTTATTTTACGAGTCTTATAGTCAATAGTGGATCTAGATTTCGTATCTATTGGATTCATGTAGTAGATCAAGTGAGTTCAAATATTTTTTTTTTCTCAATTTTTACCAAGATTTTCTAGACCAAAGTGGTCAATTGACCTCGTCCAACGGGATATTATTCTTTCTCCACAATTCAAGCTTCAGTTTCTCAATCTCTTCTTCATTTGGATTGGGTTTAGTATCTGCATTTCAAATTACTTAGGGATTTGAAGTTAAAGAGAGACCAAGAAAGTTGGTTATATAGGGGGTTGAAGACTAGAGCTTGAGATTCAAGTTTGTCAGGAGCTGCTCTGTTGCATTATTATCCCTCTCTATATTAACATACCTTTGATTTAACTTTTTTTTAATGTCATAATCACAATGGGTGTCTGTCTGTCCCCAACAAACATTTCACATGTGATTGACAATTCAGAAAAAATATATGAATGCAACACTTCGAGGTGGGGGTCTTCCCTTTTCCAGAGACCAAAGCTGCAACAAAATCTCACTCAATCTCACCTTACCCCAAAAGTAAAAGCAAGAAAACAAAGCCCTGGGGGATTGGATCCAATGTTTGTTGTCTCTTACTTTCATCTTCTTTATTTTCCCCATATCCCCACGATGGATAATTCCTGTACGTGAATCATGGGCGTTTACACTTTTTTTTAATATTTGTTGGGTGATTTTAGGGTAAAAACGCCTGAATCATGCTTTGTCTGTTTGTTTTGTGTGTGTCAACCTAGTATACAAATATAATCATGTAAAAAATGATATAATCTCGAGTGATTTTACTGACCAAGAAACTAGCATAGTGTTCATGTATGAGAATAAATCGAACCTTTGAAAATAATGCTATCATAAAATCGGATACAATTCAACTATTAACGGGGTATGAATAACGGTGCTACAAAAACTTTGTACTGTGTACAACATCAAATTTCTTTTAGTAGGAATCAAAAAGCTAGATGAATAAATATTAAAAGAAGACCAATATATAGGGGGAAAACACAACAAATGCACAAAATAATCAAAAGAATGTGTACATCGTATTTTTTTTGGGGGGGGGGGTTTAAAAAATTTGATGATTGCCTTTCAAGGGAAAAGACCAACTTGAAAGAGCAGTGGGGTAGGTTGTTTCAATACAAAAAAATAGTGAATTCGGATCTTATATGTATGTATGCATGTATTATTTTACAATATTTCGTCATGTTGATAATAAAGTAAACCATTGTCATTGGGCAATGAAGGTGGAGTTTCGGGGGGCATGCAAGCACCTCCATTCTCGCCGGCACATATGCATAAAGCCTCTGCATCCCTCAAGGTTGCATCAAGGTCAATCCGACCACTCGGTTCATTTATGAACTTCAAAAGGGTGTCGAAATCCATTTCCTCCCCGATTATCTGGCCATGATAGCGTTTCAAAATAGCTATGCACACGTACAGATGGAAGTGCTCCGACAAATAATGTGTTCACAATACTTCCCACAGTCGCATTGTTTTCTCGTACTCGAGTTCCCTGATAAACATTTAGAAACCACATCACCACTGAAACACAGTAATTGATCTTTACATTACATGGTGATGCTTAAGCAAAATCCCAAGAGGCAAGATGAACTGTAAAGGGAAAAAACAATTTCGCAAACTCAAAATCGTGGGATGCAAAAAAAAAAAAAACCACCCGAGTGACAATTTGGGCTGTGCCTCTTTCCCAACCAACCAGGTTCCGATGCAAATAAATTGCATGTCAGATTCTTAAAGGTGAAGGTACTCGCACATGGAGAAAATTATATGCTAAATGAGATTAATGGTTTGGTTGAAAACAGGGATAAAATAGCACAAAACGGTAGCTTTCATCTGCAATGTGAAATTTTAATTAATATCTACCATCAAATCATTCTACTCTCCCTAAGTCCTTCCAAAAGGAGTGAACTATAAAATAGGCAAGCTCGGGAAAGGAATGACACCCATTTAGCATCTACCTTTCCTTTTACACCCTCCTCACAGTCTATATCTTTATCCTCCCATTTTCATATCAAAGCACATTGCAAGAGTTATACCACAGACTATTCTTCTTCTCATGAAGTATTGCAACAGGTTTCACTTAAAATAAGAATGCACCAGCGGCAACATAAGTGCATTACATATAATTCAAGGACTATCCGAAATGAATGTCAGGCACGGAAGGGAAGAATGAACTATTAAATTTGGAAGTCTGACCTTTTAAACTGTATCAGTATACAGCGGAAACAGAAGAAATAATTTCGGCAGTCATTCTGCTTGAAATAGTTATGCAATGGGTTGTCTAACAACCCCACCAGCTGCAAAAAGTAGAGGTAAAAAGTTCAAAAGCAGAGACAAAAACTCTGTTCGCGAATTCTTCATTTACATGGTTTAGATGTTTATTTTAAACACTTAAAAATCTAAATATTCCTGTTCAAGGAGAAATTGACTTCCAAAATTCTGAACAAAATCATTATTGCCTTTTTCCATTGCAGAAAGGGAGTAAAAATAACCCCTACTCCAAATAAAAAAGACGGAAGGTGATGGAAAGCTTTGTAAAAGTGAGATTACCTTTATGAGTCCACGTTTTTAGCTACAAAAACGTCTTAAACATTTTAACTAATAACCTAATCAACCAATCTATTTTTAAGAGAGAGAGAGACCTTAGAAAATGCAAAAAGCTGCGAGTGCATGCCGTTTTGGTCACGGTCAAAATTGGGACCGAGACGTTCCATCAATGCCACAAAACACCAAAATGATTCCGATTCGTCCTCCATTACAAACAAAATTGGGGATAGCAAATCGTTCATACCCTGTAAGGAGATAGAAAAATGGATGAAGCACAAAACCACATAGATGACACATGGTACAATAGATATGAACTTTGGAGAAACTCATTAATGCACTGAGAACATTAATATGCTATAATCACGAAGTGTTTTCTGAACCACTAATCTCCATTAAAATGTACATGCAATTATTGTCTGTGTTTTTAAAATCATCTGGAAAAAAAAGATGTGCATTTAAGGCATATAAAAAGCCCCATCCCTTTGACAGAGCAAAATTTAAGAAAAGGAGAGAATGTCAAAGGAGAAAAGCCCCAAAGAATATTTGCAATCAAAAATATGTCCTGCATGTAAGAAAAAGAAATTAAGAGATTTTTTTTACGATATGGCCACAGGATGACTAAGTACATCAGCATTTCGGTTAGATAAATCCCACATTTTAACATGCTCCTATGCGTACCCATTGTTTTTAGGCCAAGAACATGCTTGTCTAATTTAAAATACTCGTTACTGTATTCATAAAAAAAACAAGCACACTCGAATTGTTTGTTAATTGTGCAAAAATTGTACTTCATGATGCTGTAAAATTAAGAAGATGGAAAATCAAAGCATTTAGAGCTTATTACCTGACAGTAACCAAGATCAAAGTTGTAGAAAGAGCAGGTCAACAGAATATCATGTAAAAGACGCACATTTGCATTGTCATCCCCATCATAGAAAGAGAGTGACCGGTCCGTCCTTACCTTAAAAAGAACAAAAACACAGAGGTTACATTGAACTCAGAATGGCCTAGTAAACTTTCCAAGAATAAAATAAATGTATGAAGCTACAAACTCAAACATTTGATGGTTACATTCATACCACATCTTTCTCTATAAGGCCTTTCCTCTCTCTGAACTTTGTAAACCTTTTTGCCTGTCCGGGAGAGATACTCTGCCAAAACATTCACCAGAAAGTACCAGGCTTTATATAGTAGTGACGACTAAGTTTTGCAGGGATGAAAAAAGCACTTTTCTAAACAGAGGAAACAGTATAACAATGGATACAGGAGCTTTAAAAATTATTTGTCCGACTCACAATGCATGAATCACAGTCAAGTATGTTATTGATTTACAAGCACATGGTAGCCCCCATGTTTAATAGTGCCAATACTAATTAAGATAAAATGATTGAAAAAAAGAGTCCGCTGCAGATTTTCTAGGATGGATTCATTTCATGTCATCGGTTTTCTTAGAGCTCCTAATAAGCAAAGAAATAGCAGTTAAAAGATAATTGGGCTTATCTTAATAAATAAAACTTCCTGGTTGGCTCTCCATTTTGGGGGCACATACTTACCACACAGGTTTGTGAAAGAAAACTCAACGTCAAAGAATACAAACCTGCCACTGGCATTTTAGTCTCATATTCTGTCTTTTCAACAGACCTCTGATCGTTCCTCTCTGCATACGTTGATTCGTATGAATAGTATCCCAATAATATTGCCCAGACCTAAAACTCACAACCAAGTTCCTTCATATTAAAAGATGTGTTTTCAATCAAAGAATTTATCCACCAAGAATTATAATACAAACCTCTTTCCGCAATTTGTGCTCAACTCCTCCGTAAAATATTCTTTTTCTTAAAGCTTTTGAATCCACCACTCGCCCTTCTGAATCCAAGAATGTAGCCCACTGAAAAATAATTAAATTTCATAAAGGCAATATAATACCATTCATATAAAGAATATGTATTCCATGGAACAAAGAATGTAAAACATGTAGGAAGTTCAAAGATCAGGTTTCAGGAAGCTTTAATGCAGAAATTTTTTTAAAAAAATTTATTACTAATCTATTTTGTTTCATATAGTAAGAGACGAATGGCAGAGGCATAGCCCACAGAAACAAGGATGATGTGATCAGACATGGGTGGAAAATAAATAAGCAAATTAGATAGAACACCATAAAACAAAGTTTGCATTTGGTTCCTTACGTCTTCCAACCCCGATGGTGGTTGTCGGGGCTTTCCCCACACTAGTGATAGTTTTTCAAACTGCCAGAAAATGGAGATGAAAGTATATATTAGCTAAAGATGCAGAACCTGTTCCCAAATATGAAGCAATACACAAAAGTTACGGAATTTAATATTCAAGTTCACTAGATACTGGTCCCTCTCCTAAACCATAACAAAATGCACCATAAGTGCATGCTTAGGAGAGGGCCCAGTATCTGCACAAACCAATCTCCCCCTTAACCATTTGAACTTTGTGAACCAAACACTGAGAAGTATTGATTTATGCACACTAAGAGAATGTCACAATCTATCCATATCCAAGTCAGTATCACAGCTGGGTAAAATTGTTGAACGAAAAGAGAACAAATCCAGAAACTACAATAGAACTAAGGCTCCTTATATATCCCCATATAACTGATTAGAACAAATCAAGAAACTACAATAGAACTAAGGCTCCTTATATACCTCCTTATAACTGATTAGCTCAAAAGTCCCCACGTTGGTGGCAGCTTCATCATCATGACTGTGTTTCCTATATGGGACTTTCTGTTCAACAGGACAGAGGTTGGCATCAGGTTGCCTGGTATAGAGTTCAAAACCTTCCGGCTAATAAGGCAAGTAGCAATCTTATACTAACAACAATACTTGAGATCTCCAAATAATGTGAAAAGAAATTAGAAACTTAGAACATCAAGATAACTTTTTAAGAGCAATCTGCCACCTCAAGAAGTATTAACCAGAGTCATCACATCATTTGTTTTGCATTATCAAATAGGGCCACTTAAGGCATCTTATTCATATTGCAGGAAAAGAGAAAATTTCTCAATATCCAGAAAACTAATCAATTGCATAATACTATGTCGTAAGCAGTTGATTTTGGTCATCAAGATTGAAAATTCTGATATAGGATTCCATCCAACATTAACATGGGCTTTTATCCCTGCTAGCCATGACCCCTTAAAAATGGTGATGGCTATAGCAGATTCCATTGGCCCATGAACATCATCAGATTCTATAGGAAGATGTGAACTTGTCAGGTTCCAGTTGGCCCATGAACATCATCAGAATCTATAGAAAGATGTGTACTTGCATTTCTACAACTTCCAAGAAAAAGTACAAGCACTAAATGTGAGCTAAAGAGTATCTAGAGTTCCAATCCTAAGGCAAAAATTTAAATCTCTACAAATGTTTAACAGACGGAAACACTTCTAGTGAAAAAATTAACCGGCAAATAATTGACAAAGGGAACAAAGAGATACCTCAAGAGGATCTGGATCAACAGGGCTTTGAACGGCAACTTTGTCAGCATCATCAGATGGTTCGTGACTATAATTAAGAGGAGACTCGTTAGATTTTCTCCTCTCAAGAGGACCAAAACCATTGCTGTGAGTCTCCCAGAATAGCTGCGAAGTGGTTTCTCGGGCAAACCTTGTTACAAGAGAAAACTTCTCCAAAACTTGAATTGAAATGTCCCGAGCAGGATCATGAAACTTTTGCCTCCGCCTTCCATTATACTGAGGAATACTAACATTTCCATCACTGACTGCCGTATCTGTGCTCTCGTGATTTTCATGTGAATTAGACTCCCTCGCTAAAACAGGTGTTGATGGCACACTTGCAATGGAAACCGCCCTGGGAAGCTCCAAAGAGGATAAAGTTCGATGACACAAGCAATTAGAAGATTCAGAATAAAATAGCAACTACTTAACAGTGTCTGATCAATAAGACAAAGAAAAATAAAATTGGACAATTTGTTCAACAAATCTAGTTTTCCAACTGAAAATGAAAAACAGATCAGAACAATGTCAGTCTGGTACGATTAGACTTGGACCAGGTATTAAAATTTTCAACCTCTACAAATGTAGTATATTTAGCAATTAAAGAATAATTTAAAGAAAAATATATATATATAGTATATAGAATATATGATAATATATAATATATAGTTCTGTCAAAAAAGTAATATATGGTTTTTGAAAATATATAATATAGTTTTTAAAAACATATAGTATAGTTTTTGAAAACATATTATATAGTTTTAAAAAAACATATAATATATAGTTTTTGAAAATATATAGCATAATTTTAAAAACATATAGTATAGTTTTTTGAAAACATATTATATAGTTTTAAAAAAACATATAATATATAGTTTTTGAAAATATATTGTTATATAGTTTTGAAAACATATAATATATATAGTTTTTGAAAAACATATGTAATATTTTTTTGAAAACATATTATATGATTTTGAAAATATAATATATTATATAGTTTTTTAATATATATATATATATTAAGCTTATTATTGTTATTATTATTTATTTATTATATTTTTTTATTTTCAGGTTCAAATGGTCCAGTAAAAGTCTAAGGTCCCAAAAAATTAAGGTCATGGTCCAAATCAAGTCCAATGAAGTCAAGATCCAAATAGCAGACCCGCTGGACCTAACATGTCGTTAAACCAGGCCCAGAAAGGGACTCAAACCATATTAGGGTTTCAAACTTAGCAAGGGCACCGCACAAATGGCGCGTGAAAGCCACGTGCAACAACCGACCGAGATTTCGAGGCAGAGCAAATCAGAGCAACCCGGGACTGAACCATCCCGGGATTTCTGGCCAGCACAAACAACAAGTCGACCCGAGTAAACCGTGGACGAGGGAAACAACCCCGGTAGGATTGGAAACAACCACCGACAAAGAGGGTATAAATACCCCACCCAAGCCATCGAAAAAGAGGCCATCGGGGAACACAAGCAAAAAATTGATCAAGCAACCAAGCACATACGAAGGAAATCACAAAAAAATACCAACAAAACAACAAAAATCACAAACATCGAAGTAAAAAACAAAAAAATAGTATACCAAATACATAAACCCAAAGGCAAAAAACGTTCAAAACCGGAAAAAAAAAAGCTTGAGGCTTTGTCTCATCAAAGAATGCCAGGAACGCATAGAAGCCTCGCAAGAAGGGAAAAGTCACCGGAGAGTCGAAAAGTCACCATAGGTAAAGGTAAAGTCGAAACTTTAAACGTATATCTACGTCGTTTTGTGGTTTTTAGGGAATTTGGGGTTGGGGTTCAACTTCGGGATGTTTAGAGGAATATTTTTGGGTAGCCCCTAGGATTCCGGCCACCGGCGACAATTCGAGAGGTGGGGTTTGGTCGATGAGTGACCGACCTTTGGCTGATCAATGAGAGTTGGGAGAGTTTTATTTTTGGGGAGGGGGTATGATTTTGAGAAAATTTGTGAAATGAAATGTTTGGGTGTTTTAAGGGCTATTTATAGGGAGACCTTGGTGTAATTAGCAAATATTTAAATTATTTCCGCATTCCCTACAGTTTTGATGCGTAATACATTTTGGTCACTTGTTGTAATTTTTCCCTTGAATTTTGAATTAATTCAATTTAATCTATGATTATATTTCTTATATTTTGCAAATCGACCCCTAACTTTTTATTTTTCCTTGCAACTTTCATTCAGCATCAATTTTACCCTTAATCTTTTAATTCTTTTCAATTTAATCATTATTTAATATTTATTTTTTTAATTTTTTTATTTTATTTTATTATTTAACATTAATGTTTAGGACAAATTTAACTGGTAAAGGTAAGTAATTTGGATTGAATATTTAAATTTCAATTTAACTTTTAATTTTCGCAATTAAGACAACCAAAAAATTAAATTGGTATCGAAAGGGAAGTACAAGGGTGCTAATCCTTCCTTTACTGTAATTAACTCCCGAATACGACATATTTATGGTAAAACGCAGATCAGGTAAGATGGTAAATTAAGGTGTTCGGTCAACCTAATTTTTTTAAATAAATGATCGGTGGCTGCTCTAACATGTTTTATTTAAGTCGAAGCCCAATTTCGAGCCCACTCGATGGACGGTTACGATAGCTTGATGACTTTTCTGGGGACAGATAAGTGGGTTAGTCCAAAGTTAATTTTCGGTTGTCTTTTTAAGCGAAAATTGTGAGTTTAAATTTTAATTTATCTATTCGATCCTTATTATTTATCTTTGATTATTTTTTTTCCAAATAAATAGTTGTATTGATGTTTTTTTCAATGATTTCAGCTTTTCAAAATTTCTCTCAGGCTCTATACCCGAGCTCCAAACCTTTTCGTAAGTGGAGGTGAAAGCGACACCTTCGTGAGAATTTATTCTCCGTACAGGCCTAGCAAGTAACCTTCAAGATATATATACCTTATATCTTCGTGTGAATTTATTCTCCGTACAGAAATAAGGGAATGCGTCCTTTCGAGTTTAACTTGGTCCACAAGAGCTTGTAATGGGCTTAGGACTGAGGGTCTGGCAAGCCCAAGGGGGCACCATGAAGGATAACTCGGGTACCTTTTTTTTAGAACCTAAACCGGGAGACTGCAAGGAATTAGAGCCCACCTTGAAACTCCATTTGAAAAACTAGGATGCTTTAGTTATTTCCTGCTTTATTTTCAGTTCAAAGCATGCAAACTAGAAATATATACAGTTAGGACTTGTTCAAAAATTAACATGCGGGATAGAGATCATGTCCGGGTAGAAATAATAAGCATGTGGGGTAGATATCATGTGGGGTAGAAATTTCTATTTTTGTTAGTATTTTAATTATTATTTTTATCTTACTACCTTGTTTCCTTGTCATCTTTGTTTTTCTTTTATTTTTATCATTTGCATCATTAAAAGAGGTGTTGATCCACAAAAATTGTTCGTTAAATTCAAATAATTTGCATTAATGGACAAAGGGGTTGTAATACAATAGGTGAAAACTACAGAGGTTCATGCTCCTCGAATTCCTAAATCCCATGTGGAATTCCTTGCTCCTGGAATTTCTGACCACTGTTTGGCAATTGCTTGGCTATCTAAAGAGGTTCATGCTGATCATCTTAAGCCTTTCAATTTTTTAACTTTTGGGTCCATCACTCTAAATTCCGAAACGTAGTAAGTTAATCTTGGCAATCTTCTTCCCAGAGCAATCCTATGCAACAACTTTTCTTCAAACTTAAACGCCTTAAAACCAGTTTGAAAGCCCTAAACCATAATCATTATAACAACATCTTTGCTTGTGTCAAGCAAAAGAAACTGGAGCTTGAGGAACAACATATCAGATCATTAAATTTTGTAGATTCTTTCCAAAAAGTACTCCAATTACAAAATGAACTTTATCTCCTTGAAGAAGCCAAGAACATGTTTTTAAGACAGAAAGCGAAGATTCAATGGCTTAATGATGGCGATAAATGTACTAAATTATTCCACTTTGTAGTTTCTACTAAAACCAATAGGGACACTATTAGAGTGCTTATTGACGGCCAAAGGAAAAGATTAGAATCTTATGAGGATATGGCTGTAGAAGTGCTACGGTTCTATACAAACCTGATTGGGACTAAAAATTCTGAGGTAAAATCATGCGACCCGGACACTTTAAAAGAACTGCTCCAATACTCTTTGCCTTTGGGAAGCTCAAATGAACTTGTCAATAAGGTCACAAGAGATGAGATTAAAGATGCTATATTTTCTCAAGGCAACGACAAAGCTCCAGGTCCGGATGGCTACACTCTATATTTTTTCAAGAAAACATGGCCTATTATTGGAGATGATGTGGTGGCAGCTATTACTCATTTATTTAGAAAATCTTATATGCAGTGTTCTTCTTTTAATGTCACTTGTATTACTTTGGTGCCTAAAATTCCAAATCCAAGCAAGGTGAAGGATTTTAGGCATATTTCTTGTTGTTTGGTGGTCTATAAAGCTGTTTCTAAAATCTTGGTCAAACGATTGACATCTCTGCTTCCTAAAATTATTTCTTTTAACCAAACTGCTTTTGTTAAAATGAGGAACATAATAGACAACACTCTTCTTGCATAGGAGCTTGTCAAAGGCTATGGAAGGAAGACAATATCCCCAAGATGTTCACTGAAAATTGATCTCCATAAAGCTTTCGATTCTTTGTATTGGTATTTTGTCTCTGATGCTCTCATTGTTATTGGTCTTCCTGTCACTTTCATAAGTGGGTTGAAGCTTGTTTCACTACTGCTCGTTACTCTATATCATTTAATGGAAGTCTAGTTGGGTTCTTCAAAGGTGCTAGAGGATTAAAGCAAGGTGATCCTATCTCTCTACTTCTTTTTGTACTTTCTATGAATGTCCTTTCTAGTATTCTTAACAAGGCTGCTATTAGAGGTATTTTTGGCTTCCACACAAGATACTTGGGATTAACAAGGCAAGGCGAAATCTCTGGCCTTAAGCTTAATGCACATAAATGTGAATCCTTCACTGTTGGAATTTCCCCTAGGAAAATTGAAGAAATCAAGTGGATTACATGTTTTAACCATGGTTGTTTACCTGTTAGATACTTGGGTGTTCCTCTAGTTTCTAGGATACTTTCGGAAAAAGACTGTGTAGCACTTATTGATAATATTAGAGACCGCCTTCACAAATGGTCTAGAAGACATTTGAGCTATGCTGGTAGACTTGAGCTAATTAAAACTGTTATGCAGAGTATTACTAATTTCTTGTGTAGGTAGTTAATCCTTCCTCAATCTATGCTTAATCGAATCGAGAAGTTATGTTCAAGGTTTTTCTGGAAAGGTTCTGAAAAAACTGCTACTGGTGCAAGAGTTAGTTGGAATAAGCTTTTCCTCTCGAAATCCGAAGGGTGTCTTGGTCTTAAAGAAATAAAGTCTTGGAATAAATCTTGTATTTTGCATTTGATTAGGAAAATCCTTGCGGGTGATGGTTCGTTATGGATTGTATGGATTAAAGCTTATGTTATCAAAAATTCTAATTTTTGGATCATGGAGGATGGGATCAATACAAGCTGGAGCTTTCGAAAACTGCTAAGTATGAGGCCTCAAGCTGCTTCTATTTTTGCTTCTGGAGCACAATCAATCAAAGACATATGGCACCTAATTCGAAACAAAGAGGACAAGGTTACTTGGCATAAGCTGATCTGGTTTCCTCTTCATGTTCCTAAGTATAGTATTATTACTTTGATAGCTTTCCTTGGCAGATTACCAACCAAATATAGGTTGATTCGAACGAGGTTCAACATTGACAGTAATTGTGTGCTTTGTAATGATTCGATGGAAACTAGAGATTACTTATTTCTCCACTGTACTTTGGCAAATTTGATATGGAGCTTTGTTTTGAATCTCAATGGCATTTGCAGAGGATCTTGTTTGTGGGGTACTCACATTTCGTGGGCTTGTGCTTCTTAGAAAGGAAAATCATTGCTAACTACTATCATGAAGCTAGCTTGGGCTACTTTTACTTACACTATTTGGGAGGAGAAGAATAAAAGAATTTACCAAGGACGCTCAAGAAATGTTAATGACTTACTCCTTGCTATTAAAGATTATGTTGCTATTCAACTAAGGGGTAGGGAAATTAAAAGAAATGACTATGTCAATAGTACACTTTCTAATCAATGGAGTATCGATTATTGATGTTTTGTTTTTTGATGTATATAGCTTGTAAGTATTGGTATTTTTGTAAGAACAGGCTGCAATTTTGAAGCAGTTTCCTGCTCTTTTGGATATAAAATTGATTTGATTATAAAAAAAATGCAAAGGTCCAACTATGGTCAAAGAATACTCAGAAGAAAAAGGAAGACAACTTGCAAGGTAACTATGTGTCAGATCTGGTTGGTTATGCTTCTGTTAGCCTTAAACAAAACGATTTCAAGAGTTACGGAGCATTTGGGACAGCTGGAAAAATGACAAGAAACAGAGATTCTGCCAATGGTGTGGTGATATCGCACTTCTACTCTATGTCAAATAGACGATCCCCTAATTCAAACCTTAGTGCAATTTTAGAATTTAGGGTACAGCTATTTTACATTCAATCAAGAGGACATGGTTCCCACCATTGAGGAATATACTACTTACTACATTGTGAATGAATCAGAATGAATTAGGTCTACACAAAGTACATCAAAAGTCAGCCTTTCAAGAGTGGATTGGCAAAGGTTGAAGGGCTAGATGAAAAGTGGGTAACTAACCGGATTCAACATAAAGGCAAGGGAGAAGAAATTGCTTGGACTCATATCAAGCAATTAATGTAGAATCATCATGATAAATGGAAGTTGATTGATCTTTTGCATTGGGTATCTATGGCATTGGGTATCTATGGCTTGGTTATCTTCCTAAAAACTTTGGGATATATTGATGCACTGTGGTGGAACTATTCAAGCAACTACCTAAGCGAGTGAACCCTGCGCAAACAATCTTAGGCGAAACTTTTCGTTCACTAAACCATTATAGAAGGACTATTAGAGAATGATTTATAGGGTGTACACAGCTTCTTCTGGTGTGGATTCATAGTCATTTCTAGAAGACTGATGGGATTTCTTACCGCCGATTCAGCACCACTTACTTTCATTTGGAGGAATTTCTTACACAAAATGGCAAGAAGGCATTACAAAAGAGAAGTGGATAATTGTATTCATGCACTTTCAAGATAAGGAATTATATGGAGAGCCCCTGGCTAACTCATAGTGACCTCCTTTATCAATGTGGAGACTCATGAATCATAATGTTACTTGGGTTGTGGGGAGAAGTCGGATATTCTCCACTTTTGGCACTTCTGCAGTATGGGACAAGACAGTTTGTCCCAGTTACATATGAGATTTATGGATTAGAGTTTGCACACCATGAGGATAACTAAAAAAAGAAGGTCAAAGATATGGCCGAGTCATGGAAGAAAATATTTCGCATAGATGTCGTAACTGCTAAAGACATGCTTACTCCAGATTATACAGAATGGATGAAGTTAATAAAGAGTGACACCGTTCCCATACCAGATCATGAAGATACTCGGACCATGGAAGAGCATCTTAAATCAGTTTCCTCTGAATTAGAGATAGCAAAGAAGGAATTCGAAGCTGAAAATGAGGAGCTAAAACAAAGACTAAGGGAACTTGAAGTTGAGAGGTTCCAATGGAAGTTTGATTCCAACACTCAAGCGGACAAGTTAGAGGATGAAAAGAAGAAAGTCTGCTTTGAGTTGGAAAATTTGAGAAAATGGTATCAAGAGCAAGTTCAGAATAATTCCAGTTTAAAAGGGTTTTCAGAGTACTGGAAATGCGAAGCCAGTAGTCCGAGGGACAAGATGAAAGAGAGGCACTAAAGGAAAAGTTAAAGACTTCCCAAAGACGTTTGTTAGAAAGCCAGCACCAGAACAAACGATTAAAAACCAAGGTAACTGATTTGGAAAGGTCTCTTCAAGAGAAACAAGAATGAGATGGTAGAACTATAGCTGAGTTGGATGCCATTGTGGATAAATGCAAGAAACAAGCAAATGAGCTTCAAATAATCCCTTTCGATGGAGGACTTCTATGGAGTTTTCATTGGGAATAGGCTCAGCAAATGGTGAAGGCTAGAGATGTAGTTATTTGAGACTTTTTAGAGCAAGTACAGAAAGAGGCACGCCACTTACACAGTTTGGTGAGAGAAGCCAAGGTGATTCGACAAGGTATTCAACCGTTGACAAATAAAGATAGAAGATTTGTCAACCTATTAGAAGTCGTTTTGGGTCTAAAGGATTTAGTCAGAATGTACCTTTGAGTTATTTTGATCTTTTAGAAATAACACTTTTGTCCCAATAAAGATTATTTATAATAACGGACATGTTTTTTGGATCAGTGCCTCAAAGCTTCATGCATCATGCATTCTTGCATATTTCACAGTATTTTTCTTTTTCTTTTCGTTACATTCACATTAACTAACATAAGATGTCTCACCGTCGGTAAAGGAACAAACACTGGAAACACCTCATCAAGCATTGAACATACCTCATCCTCACAATACCCGTTCAAAGGAAAGGAAAATGGAAGATAAGATCACTCAACTTGAAGAGAACATGTTGCGGTTACAAAGGGAGCTTGAAGAAAAATAATTCAGAATAATCAAAGCACTTTGAAATCAATCACTAAAAGCCAAGAGTCTTTGGTTGATCAAATCGTTGCAAGGTATTCTGGCCTAAATCAAATAAATGTTCCTAGGGTAGGGGCATCTGAGGGGATGGTTGTACAACCTACTCCACAGTTGGTTATTTCACTAGGAATCTTACCAGGACTTCAAGGGGATTCATCTTCCGTGAAAGCACATGCCATTATAACCAACCCTCAAAATAATCTAGATTATTACCATATTCTGGAGTTTGATGAGAAAGTCAAAGAAAAGATGGTGGAAACGACATTAAGGAAAGAATGACACAAAGATGTAGGTAAAGTAGAAAATCTCCCATGAAAAAGAGAGAAAGAGAGATCGACAACATCAACGCTTTTAACACCAGCAAAAATGTTACGATCTCTAAATCAAAACTAACTGCAATTATACCGTCAGGTACTTCTAGACAAGGTTCGAGGGAATCAAGGAGAAAAGAGAAATGAGCATTTCGATTCTATTCCCATGACATATAAGGAGCTTTATCAACAACTTTTTGACACACATATGGTGTCACCATATCCAGAGGAACCTCTAAAGTCCCAATACCCAGGTGGTATGATAAAAATACACATTGTGAACATCATGGCGGTGTTCTGGGGCATGTTATTGAAAATTGTCTCGCCTTTAAGAGGATTGTCCAAAGAATGCACAACAAGAACTTGATTAATTTCAACAATTCAGAATCACCCAAAGTTGCACAAAACCCTCTACCTAATCACTAAGAGAATGGGGAAAATGGAATCACCAAGGAGAAGGGTAAGAAGGTCGAAACCAGAGTTTTTGAAGTGAAGTCACCTCTGGCTTGGGTATGGAGACAAATGATAAATGTGCGGTTTCTTGAACCGTATCCTAGCACATCAGATTGCAAAGGTGGCAGTCATTGCTATTATCACAATGAGGACGGAGATAATGTACAAGAATGTGTCGAATTTAGAGTCTTGATCCAGCTAATGATAGACAGAAAAGAGTTGGAATTTTACGATGAAAATAATGACACTCCCGAAGTGGATGTTTGTGCAACTGGAGATGCATCTGAAAAGTGAATACCACAATCAAGGAACAGTGTAACTTGGGATGAGACAAGGGGAGATCATCACTATTACCACAAAGTTATGTTGCCTATGAAATAATGTATTGTTTGAATTTATCTTTTATATGCTTGATTTTTTTTAAATGACATTTCTTTGAGTAAAAGAGAATTGCTTGACATTCAGTGAATATCAAGTATAATGAAATGCACATTTTAAGAAATGAGGTTATAGCCTTTTGACATATGCGGAGATCAAATCCCTTTTTAAAAAAACAAGATCCATATCCTTTACCAGAAAAAAGAAAAATGTTTTCTCACGCATACAAGTATGAAAGTATACAAGATGGGGCATCTTCGATGTATGAAATTGCAACACCAGTTAGTTTGCATGTCTGTTAAGGATGTTCCATGATGATATACAATTTTCACAAATGAAATGGTGGAATAAACAAATTTGGCTTAGATCAGTTGCTTAGGAATTGAGCTCTAAAGATGAAATTTTCTGATTTCCATTGACACTCAGACTATAACAGATTATTCCTGACAAACTTAGGAAATCTTGAAATCAAAGAATTAATGTGATATTAATGAACAATAATTTTAAAAATGCTAGGGGCACTCCGCTGAAAGTAATATGCTGTTAATCTTCGAGGTAATGTCCGAAGTAGTAAAAACCCTAAGTATATCTTTAGGATTTTCTTTTATTTATTGTTTAGGGGTTTCTCCCATTAAAATGTATATATATATATATATATATATATGTTTAGTATATATGGGTTTACTGTTAAGTATATATGTAGTATATATGGATTTCTTCTGTTTACTGTTTAAGATTATTTATTACTGTTTAAAAACCATTAATATATGAGTTTTCTGCTTACTGATTGCATGAATGAGAAATTGTTTAATATATATGTTTAGAAACCCCTAAAAACCTTGTTGATTGTTTATTGATTTTGTAATATATATGTTTGTTGATATATGTTTACTGACTGCATGAATGAGAAATTGTTTAATATATATGTTTACTGATTGTGTAATATATGTGTTGATAATATATATGATAATATGTTTAGTAATGATATGTTTATTGATAGAATATATGTTTGCATAGAATATATATTATTATAGAATATATGTTCTAATATGTTTATTTGGATAATTTAAGTTTATTGATAGAATATATGTTGTGATAGAATTATTTGTTTGCATGAATATATATGTTTTGCATGAAATCAATGAATGTATGTACTGCATGAATATATGTGTTTAGTGAATTTTAGCATATTGACTTTAGTATGTTGGGTGTACACATGATTAATATCACTTCTGCACTTTTGTAGTTATTTTTTCACATATTATATTATTCTATTTATATCACTTTTGCAGTGCACATGTACAAACATGTAGCTTTGCAATTGTTGTGGTCCTCATATGTTATGTGTTACTATAAATATAGTATTTTGAAGGTGGTCCCCACATGTTATGTTCTTGAATCAATTATTTAAAAAATTCTTTTTTTCTCTTTTGATATATTGTTAGTATACTCAATTTTAGTTAAATATTCATTAATTATTTGAATAATAATGATAATTTTTCATGAACAGATTTGAATTATGGAAAATTTACAACTATAGTACATCATGGAGTTTTTTTGTTAGGAGACCAAGGCTGGAATACATTGGCATACTAGTAGACTACTTTGATAACTGTGATGATGATGAAATGTCCATCTTTGAAATTATTGTTATGATAACCAAATTAGGAATTAGTTATTCTCTTAAGATATTTTGGCAAGTGTCAAACAATCCACTAGAGGTCAAACCACTCCTAACTGATAGTGATATCCTTGAAATGTTTAGGGTTTTACCTAGTGAGCATTATGTTCACATTTATTTTGAAGGCATTGAAAGAGTTAATGACATAATCAAGACTGGTCTGAACATAATGAACCTGAAATTAATGAACCAGAACTAGTTGAGCTAGAAATTAATGAACTCAAAATTAATGAACTTGAAATTAATGAATCAGAACCAGCTGAGCCATAAATTAATGAACCCAAAATTAATGAACCTGAAATTAATGAACCTAAACCAGCTGAAGTAATGATAGATTCTAAGTATGAAGCCCCATAGATAAGTAGTAATGAATCTGATTTTTCTGGTAGTGATAATGACTTTGAAAATTCAGAAGTTGAATTCTGTGATGTGAATATTGGGGTGGAAAGTGATGAAATAAGGGTTCTGAGTGACTATAAAGATGGACATTCGGACTTATAATACAATGCATATGAGTTAGATTGTGATGGTCTACATAGGAAGCCTAGACACCATGAATTTAATAGTGCCACAGATATTTCAAATCCTAAATTAAAGGTTAGACTAATCTTTGCTAAAAATATAATATTAAGGGAGGCAATCAGAATGTATGGCATTAAAAATAGATGTAATGTCAAGTTTAGAAGAAATGACAACACAACAATCCAAGTAAAACGTAAGGCAAGTTGTCATTGGGTTTTATGAGCATCTCCAATTACCCCTAAAGATCCTAGTGATGGTACTTGGCAAATTAAGTCATTGAATGATGAACATACATGTCTTAAGGGGTTTGAAAATGCTAATATAACTGCTAAGTGGATATCAAAACAATATTTACAAGCATTCCATGTTGATCCCAATTATTCTGTTAAATCCCTTAAGCAAGTTGTGCGTAACGATTATGGCATCATGTTCTCTACATCTAAGTGTTCTAGAGATAAATGGATAGCCCTTGAAAAGCTGCATGATAACCACACATAATAGTACACCAAATTGTATGATTACCTAAGTGAGCTTAGGTATACAAATCCAGGCACAACCACTGTCTGTCAGTTAGATGAGAGAGTTTTCAAGAGGCTTTATATTTGTATGCAAGCAATGAAGGATGGGTTCAAATCAAGGTCTATGTCGATTATATGTCTGGATGGGTGTCACTTAAAGGAATATTATAGGGTTCATATGTTAGCTGCTGTTGGAGTTGATGCAAATGACTCTATTTATCCATTAGTCTTTGCAGTTGTAGAGAGTGAGAATCAATCAGCATGGTGCTTGTTTTTATAATTACTGGGTAATGATTTGGAGTTGAATAATTCTCACATATTGACATACATGACTGATAGACATATGATATTATTCTCATGCTTTTAAAATTCATTTTATTTTAAATCATGCCAATTTTGTTTTCTAATCTTTTATTTTGGTGTGTGTAGGGGCTGATAGAAGCTGTGGAAGAATTCTACCCTAATGCAGAACATAGAACATGTATGAGGCACTTATATTCAAATTTTAAGACCAATGGTCATCATAAGGGAAAACATTAAAGGACCAACTATGGATGGCTGCTAGGGCAACATATGTTAGAGAGTTTGAATATGCCATGGAAGGAATGAAGGTATATATTTTTTTGGTAAACTTATTATTTTATATGTGTTCATGTTGATGAAGATTATAATCAAATTAATTTTTTTCATGTAACTTTTATCAGGGACATCTCACAAGTGGTTGTCAGAGAGATCCTAAACAGTGGTCAAAGTCATATTTCTCTTTCAGAGCCAAGTCAGACATATTGTTAAACAATCTTTGCGAGTGTTTCAATATGGCGAATATGACAAACCAAGTCAGACAACTTTTAAAATATTTATTATTATGTAATCTAATATTTTTTTCATTTTGTGATTAGTTTATACTTGAAGCTAGAGACAAACCAATTATTACATTGTTGGAGTCCATTAGAACAATGTTGATGCCCTAAAATTTGTTGGGCCTCTATACCCTAAAATTCAGAAGAAACTATGCAATGCAATATCACATAAGAAAATAGATATAACTTATTATATTTTTGGCATTTGTTTTGATTGAATATTGATAATGCTTTGGTTAACTTGTTAATACATATTCTTCATGCATAGTTTTATTACATATTATTCATGCATATTGTTATTGCATATTGGTACTGCATATTATTATTACATATTACTCATGCATACTTCATACTATTATTACATATTATTCATGCATACTGCCTACTATTATATACATATTGTTATTATAATATTAATGTGTAATTGCATAACTTATTATATTTTTAATGCTTACGTATTGTTATTGTATAACTTGTTATTATGTACTGCTAATGTGTTTGTTATTGAGTTTGTTTTTTATTGCATTTGTTTTAGATTGAATTTGTTATTGCATAACTTGTTATTACAGACTGTTATTGTGTTAATGCTTAAATATATTTTTCTTGTACAATTGTTGGCCCATTCATGCTAGTGGACCAACATTCCAAGTTTCATGTGGTCATTCAAATCAGCATTGTGTCAACATTGAAACTAAAACTTGTTCTTGTAGAAAATGGGAACTAACATGTAACTTAATGTTTTATTAATATACTGTTTATTTTTATTTTTTTTATAATTACTAATTATTTTTTAATGTAGGCATTCTTGTATACATGCAATTTCTATCATAGTCATGAATCATGAAAGCCCATAAAACTTTGTCAACCAATGCTACTTAGTGAAAACCCAATAGACATATACTCACATTTGATCAACCCGGTAAGAGGCCCTAATCAGTGGACTCCTATTGAAACAATGGAGCCTATCTTACCACCTACCCTGAGAAGGCCCCCAGGAAGACCACATAAGAACAGAAGAAGAAAGGCTGATGAAGCACCACCATATACTGGTAGGGTGAGAAAGAGGGGAGTTAAAATATTATGTAGAAAGTGTGGAGGGTCTGGACATAATGTTAGAACATGCAGGGGTCAGGTTGGTCGTAATACAAGGCCCCTCCAACAAACATATGTGCAAGAAGATCAAAACTGCCAGTAAGTTATACTTGAGACATTTGTGTTGTAGTTAAACTTGTTATTGATTGCATTTGTTTTTATTGAGCTTTTTTATTGCATTTGTTTTAGATTGAATTTGTTTTAGTTTGCATTTGTTTTAGATTGAATTTGTTTTTGATTGTATTTTCTTTTTATTACAGTTTATAAGATCAAATCAAGTTGCCATGCAAAATCAAACAAGCAATTCAAGGTCATAACAACCTGCATGGGTCCATACTATTAGATGGATGCCCACTCCCACTATACCAATGAGTCAGGATAGTTTTTTCGGTCAATCGTCTCCCCATCAACAAGCTCCAACACCAAATCAAGCTGCGATACAAAATCAAAGAACTAGTCCAAGGGCACAATCACCTTCTCAAGGCTATACTGTTAGATGGATTCCCACCCCCATTATCCATATTAGGCAATATACTTTTGCCAGCAAATCATCTCTAAAGAGGCATAAAAGTGATACTTCTCGTAGGCAGCCATCTCCACAATCATAGACCTTTTGTTTGATATTTTTTGAGTAGTGCATTTGACCGTATACATTATAGCGTTTTGATCAGCTGATATTGTTAGGTTTTGTGTTAATAGTTGAAAAAAAGCTTATGTATGTTCAAACAACTGATTTGTAAATGTTTTGTTTTTTGCTTATGTGCATTGGTCAAACATTCGATGTACGCCATATATTGGTTTGAAAATGAATTCAATGACATTTTGTGTGTGTTTTTTTATTAATATTTGAAGCATTTCATTAAGATAAATGTAACAAATTTAACATTTCATTTCATTAATACTTAAAGCATAACACTAAAAAACATGTTTCATACATTGCATCTTCATTTCTAACACAAATCTTATAACCCATAAAATGTTGTTAATAACACATATCATAATATTACCCTAAATCACTCCCACAAAGAAGACAACAAAAGAAGACTCATAATCAAGTGATTATAATTCCCAGTATCACTCCCACAAAGAAAACAAGAAGAGAAGTCAAAATCCAACAAATTTTACATTTCCTTTGTTCCTCCTCCATTGCTCTAGTCCTTCTTAGAAGACCAACAATAATAGCTTTTGGCCGATAAGTTACCAGTGGATCATACCAGCAAAAAAACTTGCAAACCCTAGCCCATTTTCCATAATTTTTGCAACCCCAAAATCTCCTACCAAGATTTTCATCGGTCCATTCGGTTGTTAGCGTCGAACGGACTCCACATAAGCACAGTCGATTCTCATTTTCTTCATCCATGTTTCGAAGCAGTCTTCTCTTCTTCTTCCTTCACTCTTTTTTCTCCTATTTTAGCAGTCACTTTAGGGTTTTTAGAATGAGAAAAATTTTGAAATAAGAGGTTTAGAGTTACTTTAAATAACAATGAGAGTTACCATTTTTTTCTTCTTATGTGGTATTTTGACGTGGTCTTATGCATATCCAACCTGGAAATAATAAGGTTATTGAAAATACACGTCATATGCACCGTTATTTTTTTAACGGAGAATGGTTTGATTGAATCGATTAAAAAGTTAGGTAGTCTGATTGATTCGATTGAAATTTTGGTGGTCAAATTGATTTTTAACTATAGTTTAGTGGTCTCCCGTGTAGTTTACCCTTGTTTTTTTGGTATATTATATATATAAATTTTTAGCTTCAAGACGAAGAAAAATATAATTTAGACCCGCGTAAATGAGACAGTTATAGTTCCTCCCAAAGGAAACATTAATTACAGGGATGGTATTCCTGTTGTTTTCTTTCCTTATAATTATATTTAAAATATGATATATTGAAATGAAAAACAAAATAAAAAACCAATATCAGAAGGTCTTTTTAACTTAATATATTTTTACTAGTTTAGTGTTTATAAAAATTTTGACTTTCATTAATCTTATCTCAAACTTCACCTTGATAAAAAATTGTTTGATGGATATATTTTCAAAGAAAAATATATAAATAATCATTAATTTATATTAAAAATATTTTTTATTATTAAACTTTTTAAAATTATAAAATGAATATTAAAATTTCTATTTTATTATAAAAGAAGTATTGTGCAGTTAATTACCATCCATTATCGTAAAATAAATATTAAAAAAATTATTTTATTATAAAATAAGTATTGTGCACTTAGCTGCCGTCAATTTGATTATTCATGAGAAACGGCGTAACTTAGGCAAGTATTTAATTAGTGCCAAACTTTTTACTATCGTTTAGGCGATATTATTAGTATTTTACATAGATTTTTATCAAATGATTAAATGGTCGCCAAACTTCTAAAGTTTTATTTAAAAGTATTTTATATTTAAATACTTATTTTTTACCATTATCACTGTGATTTGATAGGATGATATAGTTTAATAAGAATGTATCACGAAGTTAATAATCTTTTGAGTAAGTAGTTAAAAATTTTCAATAGATAATTTTTATCTTTTGAGTTTAATACTTATTAAGAATAAAATTTCATTTTTCTCTTTCACTTTCCTTAAGTAAAAATTGTTCAAAATAGAAAAAAAAATGCATCACAGGATAAAAATAAAATCATTAATAAGAATATTTCTATAGAGTTTAAGTAAGTCATGACTGTAACAAAAACAAATTAAGTCATAACTCGTTATATCCAGATCATTTTATACATTCAATAAAAAAATTAAGAATATTTCCTTAATATGAATGTATGTAAACATAAATATACATTCAATAAAAAAATCATTAACTAGAAGTTTAGAGTTAAAATAAAAATAATCAGAGAATTCCACACCCAATATACATAAAAGTTAAATGTTTGGTGTCCTTTACAAATAAAAATCCCATGGGTGCACAACAAAAGTTAAATGAATATACAAAATTAAGTTTGTTCAGTTGACTTTCATTGTTTCAGATATCAGATTTAAATTTCAAGGTTTTCTTGTTTCAATAAAATGTGACAAAAAAAGTTCAAAATGGTAAGGAAAAGAAGAAGACAAATCAAACATATAGATTGAAAAAAACACCTGTTAGACAGATCAATTAATCACATTTAAGATGGAAAACGTGGTATGGAAACTAATGGTCCACCGTTTTTCATCATCGTCTTGAATTCGTCGAAATCGACCATCCCATCACCGTCGATATCAACTTTCCGAATCATCTCTCTGCAATCTTCGACCCTATCTCCTTCCTTCAACCCTAGAGAATTCAACACCGATCCCAATTCCTCGACGGTGATCAACCCGTCATGATCTCTGTCGAACACATCGAAAGCATCCTTCAACATTTCGCCTCCGTTTGCATGCCCTTCTTCCTCCGAGCTCTTCGAACAACTCTCGTCGTCGTCGTCGATGGCTTTACACAGGATGCAAAACTCGTCGAAATCGATCAATCCGTCGCCGTTCATGTCGAGCTTCACAACCATTTCTTCAACCTCTTTCTCCGTCAAGAACATTCTGATGTTCGTCAGTGATTCCTTCAGCTCTTGTTTCGTAATGAACCCGTCGCCGTTCTTGTCGAAGGTGGCGAACATCCTTTTCAGCTCCACTTTCTTCGGATCACTCCGTTCCGACCCCATTATCCTCTGGGTTGTTTTGAAATTTACAGAAGATGAACAGGTGGTGGGGAACAAAGATTGAATCCAAGCATAAAATTTACTGGAGAAAAAGCAAAGTAAATATTAAGGAAACCGAGGATGAAAAGGAAAGCGAGTAATATTAAGGTTGTCACCATATCTAATGTTGAATCAAACAGAACAAAAAATGGAAGAAGAAAAAGACAAGTGTTTTTCTTCTTCTTCTTTGTTTTGATTGTTACATGTTATCATAGGAGAAGATGAAGAACAATGATCCCTTAATTGTGGAAAGGAACAAAGTTTGAGAATGAATACGCGTGAACCATTCAAGTTGATAAAAAGATTTCCATGCACTTGGCACTTCATTCATTAACCAATCACACTTGTCGACGTTTTAGGTTTATTTCACAATTCATTTTTTATTTAATTGATACCATTTTTAAAAAACTGAATACCAAAATAAGTGCCTAAACTATACCTAAATTCTCAAATAGGTGTTAAACTATTTTTTGACCCGTATGTATAGGTGGTTGTAGGTGTATGCCAATCTATATTACTTGTATATATATCAGCCTATTTGTATTAGTTGTATTGGCCTGTGTCGATTTATATCAATAGTATCTTATGTCAGAATAATTTTTTGAAAATTTTGAGATATCTTTTTAATGGATAAAAGTAAAGATTCAAATAATAAACATTATGATTTTATATTTTATTTTATGAGATTTTTACAACAATATTTCATATGCTTAAAATAGTCTAGTAACGAATGAGAAATTAATGCGCAAAGTGGATATTTATGAATTATGTTGAGGAAAATGAAAATCTTATGTCCAAATTGGTTTGATACTAAAATATTTTTAAGACAACTTCGAAGTTGAAATTGGTATTGATACCTGAAAAGTGAATCCATACTCAATGCTTGTTCGGATAACAAGGGATTAAATACACTTTGAATGTATTTTTGTACTAATACTCAAGGAGAGTATCAATAAGCAAAGATTTATATTGATACTATGATACAAGTATCGATACCATCAGAGGAATTTGGTTAATATATTTTCTGACATCGAATGTGACTCAACAGTGAGAAGTTCAGTAACGATTGAGATCAAATAATAAGTTAATAAGTACAAATTTGATAATAAGAAATTGATAATACACAAATGAATAATAAGCTTGAAAGCAAAACTTGATTAATTGTGTTTGATAAGCATAAGAACGTGTAATCACCAATTTTCACATATATTATTAAAAAATAGTGATCAATCCCCGAATATCCGAGGAATTCAATGTCCCGGTTATTGCTGCACTAAACCCATGCCTTGCCATCTACCCCGGTCATAGCTGCACCAAATCTCTGCTCCACAGTAGCCCCGAGCCGTCTGTTGCTCCTGCACACACCAACCGCCAGCAGCTTCCTCACCAAAGCCTCATCAGCAACACAAACAAATATATTAGCAAATATTTTTATTATTTTACATGTAAAATGGGTTGGTATAAAACCCAAAACAATAGCACATTGTAAAAAAAAAGAAAGGGAGAGGAAAATTTTCTATTGGAGAAATAAAAAAGACAGAATTTCTTCCCTATTTTGGAAAAGGTTCATTCGAACCATATTTTTTTCTTTCTCGTTCTTCTTCTCCTTTCATTTTTTGAGCATGCTTGTAATGGAAACAAACAGTAGAAAGGGGGAAGAGGGGGAGGAGTTTACCTTCGTCGAGCTCCTCGTCGGAGCCTCGTATCTTAGAGTCGGAGCGTTGGGGGGTAGGCTTGAGCATTTAGGGTTTTAGAGTGGTTTCGAGTTTGCTTTTTTAGGAAACCGACCACCAATGGTGGTGGTCAGAACGTGAGTGGCCAATTTTCTGCGTGTTTTTGAGAGGGTAGGGTGGTCGGTCGAATGCTAAAATGGGGGGTTTTAGGTTTTAGTCGAGCATAAAGAAAGGATGAGAGGAGAGTGTAACTTTGGGCTTCATCTTCACAGTGATGGGGTCACCATTTTGGGGATCGACGTCGGTGTTTATGGGTATGGGGTGGAGGCTCTCGGCCGAGCCATATTCATGGGGAGGCTTTCTTTTTCTGTTGAGATAAAAAGATAAAAGCATTGTTTTGAAATCGGATCGGTCGGTTTAACCGGAATCGTTGTCTAGTTTGGTTCAAACTAAATCGGTTGAATCGTTATTAGTGAACCGTTCGAACCGGACCGACTGAAAATCAGAAAAAACCGTCAATTTTGTTTTTTTTAAATTAAACCAAACGATAATTTGCTAAACGAGCCAAGTCGAACTCGAGTATTGCTGAGCTCGACTCAAACTTTAAAAGTAAGCTCAACTCGACTCAAAACTCACAAACTAAAAATTATCAAGTTCAACTCGAACTCAAAATATAATATTGAAACTTCAACTCAAAAAAAATTTAGAAGCTCGATTGAAGCCTAAAATTCGAGCTTAATTAAAGTGAAAGAATAGTTCACTCTATGCTCATCAAAAGGCTCCATGATTTTGAATGTCAAATTACCTCTATTATTTATAGAAGTTAGTTGGGATGCTCTTCTATGTTTCTTAGCCATGTGGATTGTTTTGTTCTCATATTTTACTCTTTAGACTTTTGGAATGTTCTTCTATGTTTCTTAGCCATGTGAGATTGTTTTTTTTAAATTAAACCAAACAATATCATTTTGTTATGATTTTTTTAGCCCCAAATTTATTTTTTAATTATAGTTATATAATTATATTTATTATTTAATATGTTTTATCTTAATATTATGTTGTAGTTAATTTGAATCATTTTGTTTCATTGATTTTATGGTTTTAACTATATATGTTATAACTTGCTTTGAATATGACTTGTGATATAAAAAATTATTTTTTATTAAATATTTTTGGTATTTTTATTTAATTTTTTAAATAATTATGACGTCGTCCGGTTCTTTCGATCGATCAGACCGGTTCAATCGGTTGAACCAGTGAACCAATAGCATGACTGGTTCGCTAACCGATCCGATTATGAAAATCATTGATAGAAGAATATGAGTTTGTGGCCAGGTTGATATTTTAGCAAAATATGGCAAAACATGTAAATATAGTCTAAGTTTTGGGTAAATTGCTATATAGTCCCTCTAACTCCACCGTGTTTTACATCTAGATCATTATTTTAGGGTCAAATCATCATATAGGTCCCTAAACATTGTCGAGTTTTTGTATTTTAGTCACCAAGTATACTCTTTTCATTTTCTTTGATTTCGTTACTCTTCTTTCATTTTATTTTAATTTAGTCACTATTTTTATTTTACCATTTATTTGAAATTGATCACTGAATTTTATGTTATTACATTTTACTCATTAATCATTTATGTTTTCTTTATTTATTCATGATTTTGATGTTTTATTTTCAATTTATGCATTTTGGTCACTTTTTATTTATGTTTAACTACTAATTGTATTTTATTGCCTATTAACCACTGTTATATTTGTTTATTTATTCCTATTATTCGAATCGACCTTGTGGTGACCCGATCCGGGGTACGATCCACATTATTATGGTTTAGATTCTATTAACATCTAACCACTAACTTGTTATTTATTTATTTATTTATTTATTTTATGTTCAAATTATATGCGACATTGCGATGACCCGCCCCGGTGTACGACTCGTATTATTTGTTGTCCAGGTTAAAAATTAAAATTAATGATAACACTTTATTTTTTATTTCACTTTTAACTTCTGTTATTTAATTTTATGCACCTTTAAATTATGTTTTTTATTCTTTATTTATTTTAGTCTTTACATCATATTTGCTTTAATTTTCTTATCTTTTATTTTGTCCCTTATTTTTTATCAATTTAATTTTAGTCCTTTAATTATTGTACTTTAGTTTCTGTTTATTTTATTTTAATCCCGTGAATACGTATGCATGTTTCAATTTTTTTTATTGAGTGCCTTAATTTGCTATCTTGCATTTTGGTCCTAATTTAGATTACCATATTTTTAAGTTTACCTTTTAAATTTAAATTCCTTTTGATTTAGTCCCTGGAGCTTTTAATTTATTTAGATCGAATAATTAATATAGTTAATTAGTATTAATATTAGAGCCTCCATCTTATGCCTAATTTTACATTTAATCCCTTAATTTAGTTCTTTAATTATTGTACTTTAGTTTATGTTTATTTTATTTTAATCCGTGAATACGTATGCATGTTTCAATTTTTTTTATTGAGTGCCTTAATTTGCTATCTTGCATTTTGGTCCTAATTTAGATTACCATATTTTTAAGTTTACCTTTTAAATTTAAATTCCTTTTGATTTAGTCCCTGGAGTTTTAATTTATTTAGATCGCATAATTAATATAGTTAATTAGTATTAATATTAGAGCCTCCATCTTATGCCTAATTTTACATTTAATCCCTAAATTAATTGAATTCTTGATTTGGTCATCGCTTTTGCTCGAGGTTCCATTTTGATTATTTGAATAGTAATATTGATTAATTTAAGTTAATATTAGAGCATCCACTTTTAGTTAGATTTCAATCTAGTCCTTCTAATTTAGGGAGTAATCTGAGATGGCTCTCGCCTAAATGCTCAAGGGACCATATTGATTATTCGATTTAATAAATGATTAAAATTAATCTAAGTTAATATTAGAGCCTACATTTTCAGGTTAGGTCTCTAGTTTCTTTAATTTTCATAATTTAACACTTTAAGCTAGAGAAAGCCTTAATCTATCTTAGTTTAATTAGGGTTAATAATAAATTATTGGATTGCACCTCATTTTAAAACCTAAGACAATATTCACTTATTAGGGAGTCAATAGTATATCTCCCGCAAGTATGCACAGGGGGTGACTACTAGTGATTCTCGAAATAGGTCGTCATCCTTTTCAAGACTGATCATGATTTCTAAAATCGAATAAATGTTCGATTATTGGGCACAATAGATGATATCCCACATTCATGTTAGGGGGTGAATGCTATTGGCTTTAATAAATGAATACCCTTTTCAACTTTGCGTCTGTAATGATTTTTAAATTAGATAAAGTTTGAACTCAAAATGTTTTATTCTAAATATAGGGTAATCGACTAGGTACCAATTTTTGGGCGTTGTGGGGGTGATAATCCTTCCCCAAGCGTAACCGACTCCCAAACCTATTTGATGGTTTTTACAGACCCTAAAACTTGATATTTTGATAAAAATAAAATGTTTTAATAAAATACCCAATTTTTATGATGATTGGTGGCGACTCTCAACATTTCAAAATCTTTTCAAAGAAAAACCCCCTAAGTCGTACTAGGTTTTCCCCCACCCGGGCAAAAAACGATGTCGACAGAATGTTATGATGAAAGATTCTATAGGACTTATGTCTTTGTTTGACACTTAGAAAATGAAGAAGACACTCGAGTTACTTGTGTATGACGAATGTCTAATATTGTATGAAAGTTATTCGAATATCCCAAGCATAGTGTGGTGACACTGAAAGAATGCTAGTTGGACGTTACTCTAATGCTATTGTGACCTAGACTCTCACATATACTCTATAGAAGTAGATTAGTCGGATGTACGTTCCTAATACGTATGTGACCCATGTATACCAGAGGTACTTGAAAAATGTGGGGCTAGTGAATGTATGTTCCTGATACGTGTGTGACCCATGTTTCACCAGAGGTACTTGAAAAATGTGGGGCTAGTGCATGTATGTTCTGATACGTGTGTGACCCATCTCTCACTCAATGTACCAATGTTAGTAGGCTAAAGTAGTGTGAGTTCTAATTGGATACGGTGACCCCAAACTACATCATGATACGTTCTTGTATACTTATGGATGAGTATTTGAGCTATATGACATTATACCTCATCATTGATAAGTATGTTGTGTTTGTGAATATGCATTGTATAGCTGTCATTACTTCTTTAACTATACTCTTTGACATGCTTATGTTATGAATATATATATAATATAGTATAGTTAATTGTGGGGCGCTAAGCTTGTTAGCTCAAAGCTTAGAATATATTTTCGTTAATAGGTATTTAGGTGTTGATTAAGTAGCACCATCGTCTAATCAGAGTTCCAATCATCGTTCTTTACTGTACGTCTTGGTTTATTGTAGTAATAGTTGTTCCATATATTTTCGAAGCCCCGAGTGAAAACTCAAAATTATGCCTTTATAAAATGAAAGTATATTTCATTACTTTGAACAATTAATTCAATATTACATAAAAATCATAGAAAAATGATTAAATTTTGTGAAAACATGTTGTTTTTATTATTTTTATTAAGAAAACACCTTAAATACAACTAAAAGAGAATAAATATAAAAAAATTGAATGCATGTAAGATACACAGCTTGATTTTCAATAATAAAAAAATTAAAAATATAGAATATTACTTTATTGTTAGATTGAGAATGAAGAAGACTAAAAATTAAAGAATATTTGATAAACCGAAGAGTAAGATTTGAATAAAGAGAAAAACATGATTGAATTGAATTCAAAATCGAATGAATAGAATTCAAAATCGAATGAATAAATAAGGGAAATGGAAAAAGATGGTAAAAAAAACTAAACATTTTATGAAATTATAAAAATTAGGGCCCTAATTATTAATCCAAATTGGATGAAGTAATAAGAGAAATGGAAAAAGAGGGTTAAAAACTAAAAAATTATGAAATTATAAAAATTAAATGCCCTAATTATAAATATAAAAAATTGGGGGCCCTGAGCGGTTGCTCAGGGTGCTCCCCTTAAAGTCGGCCCTGATTGTAGTAGACATGTAACACCTAAACCCAAATGGGCCTAAAGTGCCATATTAGATTGTCGAGACAACCCTGACTTTCAAAACCTATTTCGTTTTTTTAAAACATATTGAATGGTATCATAATAAAACATAAATAATTGTTATAAAAATATTTTATAAAACGGGGCTCTATGACACATAATTTAAAACAATTAATACTTCTTGAGGTTTATAGCTCAAATACATAAGTAAGACTCTATGAATACACATGCTCACTAAAGCTACAATACAACACTTAGAAGGAGATACTGGAAGTCCTGTTGCGACGATGCTCCGCGAATTGCTCCAGCTACTAACCTGCCAACGGAAAACATCCGGAGGCTGAGCTTACAAAGCCCAACAATATAATTGCTAATCTAGAGCAGCATTAAAAGTTTCATAAACACAAGCATATTAAAGACATGGTACTAAGTAGTAGAAAATGACTCAAGGACTTACATTTAGCTTATGGTGCTTGAGATGGAAGAAGGAAGAAATGGGAATGAAAAGAAAATGGATGAAATTAGATATAAAAAACCTTCATTTTTATGAAAAGGTGAAATTACCCATTTGATCCTTCCTAATCTTTCTACATTTAAAAAATTCCCTTTTATGGCTAATTGTGCTCAAATCCAACTCAATTGAGCAAAACAAATTAATTTATAAATTCCACGGGTCCACATATCGGGTAAACTCAAAACTACTAGCCCGGAATTTGGGGTGTTGCAACATGTATATCATTGATCTTACATTTTATTTCAACCGTAACTCTATTTTTGTAAACTTATTTAGATTATTTAGTTTTGTACTATTTGGAATTCCACGTTTTGAAAACTTAAATTAAACTTATATTTACCTACCGTGTTATTAGAGTTATTTATGATGATTTGAGTAGGTGTTTTCAAATGAAATTGGTTAGTCATTTGAGTGATTTTGTGTTACATTCAAATCCTTCAATTCTGAACTGGATTAGATTAGAATGTTATGACACCTGAAAAATAAAAATGGATTAAAAATGAATTTTAGGTTAGATTTTAACTTTAAAAGTACCAACAACCATTTTGTTTTTGTGTGTTTCATTTATTTAAAAAATCGAGACATCATGTTTTCTTTACGAGGTAGGAAGTTTTAGGCATCGTAGAGGTGTTTTAACTTTTCCCACGCGTAATTAACTATCAATTCCACTTTTGATCCCGGTTAAAGACGTACAATAGTTGAATGTATTAAGTCATACCTAACCTAAAACAATTGATGGCAACTGCATCAGTTCACAAGCTTTTCAAAGAGCCACAAAATGATTTAGACAAAAACATTCTCTGTTGGTACAAGGCTTGCATATTTTAGTTAATAAAAAACATTCTAGCCGGGGAAGGCTCTGTATGTGTGGCATGGATTGATTCGTATGTTATCAAGGGACTGGATTTTTGGGCTTTAGATTGTGAGCACAATACGAGTAGGAGCTTGAAGAAATTGTTTAACTTGGAAAATAAAGCTTCTCATTTATTTTTTGCCTCTGTAAGAGATTTAAGAAAATTTAATAATTCAAAAGAGCTAAAGTCTGTTGGCAGCTGATTTAGTTTTGTTAACTTGTAATGATAAAGGGTATATGTACTTAATTGATATTTGAATTATTAGTGTATATGTACGAACTTGAGAAATTAAGTACAGTTTGGGTTATCTAAAACATACTTCACTAAATTCACTATCTAAATATAAAAGTTCAATAAATTAATTTAATTATTAATTTGACAGATCTGCTCACTGTGACAATATCAACCACAACATTTGAAAGGCTAATATTATAGGACCGTGGGATGCATTTTAAGTGACATTGCTATTAGGGTGAGTCCAAGACATATTGTACTCGTTTTTTCTTATACAAGGTTTGTCCTGCTGAATTTTTTGGAAAGGATTTTTAATAAACAACTTACAATGATGGTTAAAAATAATTATCAAGGTTTGTCCAAGACATTCTTATAACGTTTTAACAAGTTTTTGGTAATCTTATAACCCCAATGAATATATATTGTTTCATTAGACAAAAGTTAATTTTGTTTTTATGAATTGTAACATAGCAAAATTATTTTTGATTAAACCCCTATAAATAAAAGTGTAATACCCTAATTTTATCCGGACCAGTTGAATTCATTTGAAGATGCGAGAATTAATTTGGAGGTTTTGTGTTCGATGATGAATTAATTTAAGTGATAAATCATGGACATTTGCGTTTGAAAGCTTGAGATGCTTAATTGGATTAAAACCGTATATGTTCGCTTTGGAAATCGAGATGCAAATTTAAAGTCAATCCAAAACAAATTTAAGCGTCTAAAATCCAATTACAAGGCAAATTAATGGCAAGCTCAAGACCCGACCCAATTACAAGACCGAGCCCACAAAGTAGAGCGGGCCCAAGTTTGACCCGGTTTAGCTGTTGCTCACGTGAAGCCCCTAGGGATTGTTGCTCCACTAAACGTTACCCATGTTCCATTAAAATTTGTCCACGCTCAGCACACCCGACAGCAGGCTCCACGCCCGAGCACACATTGCTCCACAACGTCTCTGCCAAACACTACGCCCGAGCAGACAGGCTGAACTCCCCAGCTTGTTTCCCATGCCCTGCCTGCTCCACTTCCCACGCCATCACTGCTGCCCATAATCTGGCCATGAAAAGCAGCAATCAATAGAGGAATCAGAAGGAGAGTTCGAATAAAAAGGAGAAAAAAAGCATTACGTTTGGGGGGGGTAAACCAACACAAAAAACACACACACAGGGGAGGTTCATCCGGCACTATTTTTGAATAGGGGATCCATTGTAACGAGGGGAAATCGGTGAGCTAAAAAAGGAGAGATTTGTAAAACGTTTTCGGTTCTTTTCGAGAAGCAATACCAAGCAGGATATACATTTTAAGGTTTTCAATTTACTTTCCTAGTTCATTTTATTTTCTGTTCTTACTCCATGATTTGAAACGATTTCAGCGTGAATACTGTATTACTTTATTCCATCTTTTTCTTTTTTTTAAAAGATAATAATAATGAAAAACCATAGAACTCAGCCAAAAATATGAACGAAATGAAATAGAGTGTGAAGCATTTACCTTTGGTTGAGGAGTCTCGTCGGCCGTAGAACTTAGGGGTCGTAGCTCGTAGGTCAGGGCCTTTGGTCGTGTTAAGCATCGGTTTGGGGCTTCTAGGCACTCGGTTGTTAAGGTTGAACGAAAAAAGGTTGAGAGTTTGGAGAGTTGAGGAGCGGCGCCTTGATGAGAGTTAGACGAGAGGAAGGGGATGAGATAGGGAGAGGAGAGCATTGCGGCTGTGAGGAAGAAGAGAATAGATAAATGAGGGTTAGGTTTGGTTTAAGGTATGTTTTATATTAGATTTTTAGGGATAATTGCTTTAAGGTCACTATACATCTGCCGTTGATTTCCCTTTTGGTCCCAATCGAGTTCTGTTTGTTTCGTAATTTGGACTTCATCTTTCATATACATTTTATTTTAGTCCTGAATGCTAGTGTATGCATTTTCTTTCGTTTGCACATTTGGGTTTCAAGTTTTTGCATGTTATATTCTAGTCCTTAAATTAATATTTTCGTATTTCTAATTTCATCTCCATATTTCACCCGAGTTCAATGTTTGTCCTAAATGGTAATGTATTTAGTGTATGTTTGTTATACATTTGACTTGTAGTTTCTGCGCATTCTGTTTTAGTCCTTCAACATAGTTGTTTTGAATTATTCTTTGTTTGTACATTTGTTATGCGGTTTTGTAAATCTACATTTTGGTCCAGCATGTAATTGTGGATTTATTTCCTAGTTAGTCATGCATTTATTCGGTTTAGTTCATTTTAATCCATGAATAGAGTATCTTATTATTTTTAATCTGATCTTCATAGTTTACGCGTGTTACATTTCAGTCCTGAGTTGTGTTGTTTTAAGCTTTTGTTACTTTGCATATGCATATCTTTTTCCCGATTTTCATTTTAGTCCTAGTGTCAGCTTCTTTAATGTTATTTTGTTTAGACATTAGGATTCTACATTTTTGTATGTTTCTTTTCTGGTCCTATGAATGTTTAAGGTTTATTATAATTTTGGTCCTTCATGATTGTTTCATATTGGTTTCATTATTTATTATGTGTACTATTCACGTGTTTATTTCAATTAATATTTTGTTTGTATCTTAGATAGTAAAGTTTGGTTTAGTATAATTTAGTCCTTATTTTAATAAGTACGGTTATTTTCTAAAATTTGTAATTTGAGGATGTTAGGTATTTTGTATGTATGAGTCACATTTGTACATATTAAGGTATAGTTTATAATTTATAGTTATAAATATATTAACGGAATTTTTGTGTTAAAATTCACATTGCATAATACTTTCAATCATAATGTTTGCTTAATTAATTTTTGCATGACATCATTTTTGTATGATTTGCATAATAGCCTCACGTGCATAACTCGACATTATTACATAATTTGACTAAGGGTAATATCCTTTTAGTTTAAAATGTTTTAAGTGGGTTGTCTTAACTGATTAGATATCCGCTTTTAACGATTTTAAATTAAAAGTATATCCCATTAGTGACACCGAAGAAATTGATTTATCACTTTAAAATTTGGGAACGGAAGAAAAAGAAATATTCGACTATTTAAATTTATCGAGAAAAGATAGTTAAAACTTATCTAAATCTGGTCTCAATATCTTTAAATAATCGAATAATCTTTATCTTTTAAAAGATGAGTAATTTTAATTAACCTATTTTTGTTGCTTTTGAATGTTGTAAATTTGTATGTTATTGTTTTTGGGGATCATAAATCAAATTAAAATCGAAGTTGTAAATTTCATTGCAAAGACATTAATTAATCGGCGAGGTACCGATCTAGGGCGCTGTGGGGGTGCTAATCCTTCCCCACGCGTAACCGACTCTCGAACTCATTTTCTGGTAACGCGACCTAAATATATTGTTTTAATTAAAATTATTTTTTATTTAAAATGACAAAAACGTTTTTGGGTGCCCAATCATACCCTAATCAAAGATTGGTGGCGACTCTTCAACCTGTGTTTTTATTGTGAATGAATTCCCAAATTTTCGAAACAAGAGGTTTTCTAAAATCACATTGTTTTTAATTGAAAATGTAATCTTAAGAGAATAATTAAAAATGATGTGGTTTTCAAAATCGCGCCCCCTATTAAAAAATCGTTTCGACAACTTGGCGACTCTGCTAGGGACTTTTTTTAGAGAGTCAGGCCTATAGTCGATTAATTGATGGTCTTTGCAATTGAAAGTTATAAATTCGGTTTAATCTGGTTTTTGATCCCCTATTTGATTTTAATGTGTTTGTTCAGAATTTGATTAACCAATAAACAGTTGTACTGATCTGTTTGCTAATGGTTTCAGATTAATTACGTGTTTAAAGAAGTTTGATCTTTTGAGTGTTTAAGTGATATGTGTTGTTTTATTTTTACTTTTCCTCACACACTATGCAGTTGCATTTGCATAACATGAGCTAAAACCCCGCTCTATCCTATTTAAGTAGAATGAGAGACTACTCCCTCGTGTGGTTTTCACCTCCGCATGGGATAGTGGATCGCTCATGGAGCTCACGCCTTATGGTCCTCGTGATGGTAATTACCTCCGCATGGACATAAGGAGTGTGTTCCGTCGAAGTTGAACTCGATCCCTAAAGCCTGTGATGAGCCAAGATTGAGGGTTTGGTAGCCCAAGGGGGCACCGACAAGGACAATTCGAGAACCTATTGCTTTAGAACCTAACCCAGCATATAGTGAACATAGAGCCTGAATTTAGGTTGAGCCTGACCTGAACCTTAGAGTCCCGTGAGGAGGGTACACAGGAAAAGTTTTTGAGTCATTTATTTTCACTTTTTGAATAAATTATGCGAACTAGAAATCATGCGATTAGGTTTATTTTCTCGAACAAGTATGCGAATTAGATATTGAACGGTTAGGATTTTTTGCAAATAACAAAAGCATGGGGGTAGATATCATGTTGGGTAGGATCTACTAAGCATGATTGGGTAGTCAGCATGTGAGGGTAGGTTTTATTTGATATTTATGTACTTGCTATCTTGTTTATCTTATGAGTACTAACCCATTTTTTATTTATGTCTATTTTATTTTGGATTTATTGCATTTGCATCTTCATGTTAATTCACAAGTGATTGACTAATAAGAAGACTGGTCATAATGAGGCAAGAAACTCTTAACCATGTAGTCAAAATCGGAGATCCAGAGACATTCAAGCGATCCATGAAGAATTATATCCGATGAATAAAGTTTTAAAGTTGATCGAAAACTTCTTTCAAAGGGGCGGAGTCCGAAGATGTTCCAGGAGATAGATGCAGTAATACCAAGGACAAGAAGACCCTTCACAAAGACATGAAGACCATTTTTCATTGAAAGTGAAGATGGAGATCCCAAGATTCAATTAAGGATGTCTGACATCATCAAAGGTGATAAGATACGTTGATAACTTTGGAGGTGCAGTGCCAGATTCCATGAAAAGTACGACTCAAGGAAATGGAGAGACGAAGAATCATAATTGTATTTTGACTACATGGTGTAATGAAGTCTTGTTGTCTAAATGAAAGTTGTTCTATAGTGGTGACTTTTGAATTAACACCTTTTGCATTTGCATTTGCATTCTTATAATAATTAAAAATTCATTGTGCTATTGTTACTTTTGGGTCATTTTGGTATCTTATTTATACTAACTTGTTTTATGTTGTTTTTCTCTTCCTCTGCATTGTATGATCATGACATAACCAAAAGGTTTTGATTTGTGAGAGTTCATCATAGTAAAAGGTTTTCATGACGGACGAAGGGTTTCGTGATCAAGCAAGCTATAACACAGTCAAGAAGTGGCATCCTGAGAAAGCTTCAAAAATATTGGAGATATCTGCGCCCAAAGATCGCATGGCTAAGGAAGAGCAAAAGGAGATAAGAGAGATAAAAGAGCAGATGTCCAGGATGATGGATAGGATATATGTTTTGGCCAACGGAAGTGGACTTCTACAACAAGAAAGAAAGAGCTCGACGGAAGCAACCTTGAGGTGTCAAATATGCAAGAGACTACTTTAGAGCATGCTGATTATATCCAGTATAAGAGGCCACACATAATCATTGTTTATATCAACAAGTTGTTTGGAAACGCCAAAGAAGTAGTGACAACTACAAAAATTTAGAAGGATGAAAAGAAGCCACGCAGTCAGAACTCGGTGGTGTTTGATAGTCTCCTCCAGATATCGGGGGAAGTAAAACTTGAAACTGCAGTTCAACCCAAGCCGAAAGGTGGCTCTCATTTTGATTCTATCCTAATATCATATAAGGAGTTGTATGATGCACTATTAGAAGCCCGAGAAGTAGCTCCGCATTATGTGAAGCCTTTGCAACCTCCGTATCCAAAATGGTATGACGTAAATGTTTGTTGTGATTATCATGTCAGGGTTCAAGGATATTCTATTGAGAATTGCACTGCCTTAAAATGACGAGTCCAACATCTTCTGGATCAGGGAGTATTAGAATTTGAATTGAAAGGACAATACACTTCGGTAGCAGCTTATCCTATTGAGTTAGAGTCAAAGGTGTTCAAAGGTAAGTGTATCAGTGTAGATATCCAAGAAGAAGATAGTTTGCCAAGATATGAAGCTCAGATTCATCATTTAAAGAGCGACAATGATAGATTGAGAAGATAGATGGAAGTTATAAGGGATATTTTTCAAATGAACAGCCAAACCTTTAAATTTTCCGGCATAGAAAATATCCCAAAGGAGTGGATAACAGGGTCGCTAAATTGAAGAATGATGTTGAACAGTGGAGAAAGAATTGCAAGGTGCATGAAGGCCGCGCGGATAAGCTTTCTTATGATTTACATATTGCAGAGAAAATGCGTGATACAACTATCAATGATTTGGGTAGATATCAAGCCGAAAATCAGACGTTGAATTTGGCCATATCTAACTTGGAAATCTCACATCAACGCCACAAGCAAGAGAATAAAGCTGAGCTAGAAGCCACTAAAGCCAAGAACAAGAAGTTGATGAAGATGGTGGATGATTGTAGTGATCTTATGCGAGAGTTTCATAACCAAAATGACTTTCTTACAAGGAAAAATCGACAGCAGTGTCTGCAGCTCCGAGAATCAGCACTCAAGATAGAGAAAATGGACAACGTTATGAAAGAAGCTATGAACCAAGCAAGCAGTGTGGCTCACAAATTGGTTGATTTAGCTGGCTTTGCAAGAGAATTGAAGCAGATTGATAACTCAACCCCCGAGCATGAGTGGAAGTTAAATTGGTTTTTGAAGGAGATAGAAAAGCTAGAAGCGAAAGTTGTCCCTTATCTGTAAAAGTTTGTTTGATGTAATGAAACCTTTGTGTTCAATAAAAGTTGTTTTAAGATGGTCACTCTAGAATGACACCTTTTGTATTTGCATTTAGCATTTGCATTTGCATTGCATATCTTTATTTAAGCATCTTTTATATGCATTAATTTTGAAAACCTGGAAATAATTTATGGGAGGTTATGTGACAGTAGTACCAAGATCATTCATTCATACTGTTCCTCATCATAATGAATAAACAATTAGAAGAAATAGAGCAGTCTAATGAGAAATCACAAGATCAGTTGCAAGAGCAGTTGGTTGGGTTACAATAAGATACGAGGAATCAAGCATCGGGGTCTCTGCAAGGCGCATCGAATCAAATGATCAGGTGCTGGCAACCAAGGTTGTTGGCAGAGAAAAAATCACTAATAAAGGACACCAGTCTCATCAGATTAGTGCATCAAGAGTGATACTTTGCCCCGGAGCATCTAACTCAAACCAAGGGAAGAGCCTCGTCAATTATGGGCAGTTTGAGAACGAGTTCAAGTGGTTGAATGAAGCCATTAAAGATATGAAGGTTGTTAATGTCACTAACAAGGAGTTAGAAGCCAGAGAACTCAGATCGGTCCCTGATTTGGTCATCCCACATGAATTTAGGGTGCCTAACTTTGAAAAATATGATGGCACCAGTTGCCCCCTAATTCATCTGAATATGTTTTGCAGAAAGATGGAAGGGTACTTAGATGATGATAATCTATTGATTCATTACTTCCATGATAGACTTGTTGGGCCAGCTGTGGTGTGGTATAACCGTCTGAACAAAGAGCAGATCAAGACATGGATCAACCTAGCTGATGTGTTTCTAGGGCAATATCAATACGTTAAAGGCTTAGCCCCAAAACGTCATCACCTTCAGAAGATGAGGATGAAAGCTACTGAGACTTTAAAGAATATGCCCTAAGATAGAGAGGAGTGGCAGCGCAAGTTCAACCTCCTTTGGGAAAAGAGGAAATATAACATATGTTTCACGATTCTCTTCCAGCTCCTTTCTTTGAGTTAATGTTGGGAAATTCGACGAATGACTTCAAGACCTTATGCTAGCTGGAGAGTCAATTGAGGATGCAATCAGTAAGGGAAACTTGAAAGTCACTTCCAAAAGCTCAAGAAATGAAGAGCGAAGAGCTGATGAGGTGAATGAATGTCACGTCCATAGCTCCCACAGCCGTAACAGAAAAGGGGCAGCTGGTTACTCGAGTCGTCCAAAGAAGTCCCACGATCGAAAAGTACTTTGAAAGTTTCCAAACTTCTATCTCGGATTTATATCCCCATTTGGTTAAAGGTCAATACCTCACACCGACGCCAGTGACAGTGCAACCAAACCCTTCTTCTTACAGCTATGATCTAGATGGTGTCTGTGATTTTCACTTGGGGGCATTGGGGCATTCTACAGGAAATTGTAGGCCGCTGTTGAAGAGATAGAGATGCTTATGGAAAATGGGACGTTGACACAAGAACTAGTGGAACAATGGATGGTGAGCTAGAGTGGGGCATCAGAGTGCAACGTATAACATCCGATCGAGTCAAACACCACTGCGTCAGAACAATAGTGGGGCACCTGACTGCGCAAAAATCATTTCATTCATCATGAAACTTTATGTTGCGCGCAACATTTGTTTGAACATGTTTTCTGAACTTTCTCATCAGTTTTTTAAATGATATTTAAATGAATTCATGTTGCTTTAAGATGGTGAGCATTGAATCGAATTCATGACTTGAAATTCTTTGAATATCAGTTGAATTAAAAGTTCTTTAATGATTAGAGTTATAAATCTTTGACAAATGGAAAGGTTGAAACCTTATAAAACAAGGACCCTGGACCTTACCCCCAGAAGATACACTCGAACACCATACCTTTTTATTGCAGGGACCAATATAGCCTTCTCCTATCATAAAGAAATGAACCATAGGCTTGGTATTCAGGTATGCATAGGAGCGGACAACATGGGGCATCTTTTGTGTATGACATCACAAAACTGTCTAGAACATACTTTTATTGATGACGTTCAATGATGATTATGATCTTTACGGATGGAATAGTCGAGTAAGTGAATCTAGTTTAGGTCAGTTGCTTGGAAATTGAACTCTACCGATGAGATTTTCTGACTTTCAACAACACCTAGACTATAACAGGTTCTCCTTGACAAGCTTAAGAAATGGAATCCGTATACCCAACAAAATATATATACATATATATAATATGTTTATACAATAAAGCTGAGTTATTCCACTAAGGCAATTGGTTATATAGGAAACTCGAAAGCCCTAGCTTTATGAATAGATTATATTCAAACCTGACCTTGATCGGGTACTTGGCAATTCGATGTATGCTCCACTGTGATTGTCAAATCAAAGACTTTGTGATGAGATGAATCCTTCAGCTAGCCCAATAAAGGCAAATTACAATAAAGTTGATTTCAACTAGCCATTTAATGGCAAATTAAATCAATTTTATAAATAAGGAGTTTCAGTAAAGATAGACTAAGGGAGTTAAGGAACACCTGTTATAGTTAATTTCATATGCACTCAGAAATTTCATTTTTAGATTGATATTTCTGCACTGCCTTGATTAGAGGAGTCTACCAAGCTTGAACAAATGGAAGATTTCAGAGAACTGAAATGGAAGTGTTCTAGAAAGTCTAGTAATGGATTATGCTAGTTGCATCATTTTTGTCCGCATCCGATTAAAATACAAAGCCAAGAAAGAAGGGCATGTTGCAATATTCACAACGATCAAGAAGAAATGAAATTTTGTTGGCCGAAACCTTAGAAAATAGGAAGTCCGGCCGAAACCAACCCCTCAATTTTAACATTTGTCAAAGAGCTATAACCCTAAAAATATTAAAGAGCTATTGATTCTTTTGATATTCTGTGAACTCATGTTTATGATTTGATTCGATTGTGAGCCTGAATTAAGGGGCAATATTTTATAAAATTCTTTCATTCTTTTATCCCTAAAATAAGATAAAGGAGAAAAACATTTTCAAACAGGACAGTTCAAATGTGAAGGGTCCTTGAAGCTGGTGAGTCTCATTGTGCCTCTATGGGAGAAGAAGAATAAACAATGTCAGAACATGAAGCATTCCACAATCTTGAAGCAGATGGTCCGAGAGATCAGAATGATGAAGGATAGAACTGGCAACATTTCCTTGTGACGCTATCAGTAACCCATCAAGAAGTAGATGATCGTCATATCTGAAAGGGGCACATATCCTAGCTTGTATGGAGAGAAGAATTGATCACTTCTTAGGTAGTATGAAAAGAAGCCCTCAAACTATTTGACAACACTACTGGGTAGTGACACCAGAATGAGAACATCCAAGTTAGGATATTTTGGGCATGAAGAGATCCATGAGTACCCACTTTGGGGCACGACTGAACCCACAACATGTTGAGATGACAAGATTCAGACAAGAAGTTATTGAGAATGAGTCTCGCAACTTGAAGTGTCAGGGGCATACCGTGAATTTGAGCAGACTTACCATGTAAAGCAAATCAACTGAGCATTGATCAATGGAAGAGTCCTGGAAGAACAACTCTGAAAGCATAATTGAGCCAAGGATAGAAATGGGACAACACAGTCGTATTTTTGACTATAGTAAGATATTGAGAGAGAAAGAAAACAAAGACGACAAGAAGATAGAAGAAGATCAGAGGGCTTGTCAAAGATACAGGTTGAAAACTATAAGTTGCTACACGAGCATATGAAGTAGACCCTTGAAAGAATGATCAAATAGAAGAAGATCAAGCTCACCACTCTGGAGCCAAGTTAAGATTGATTCAATATTTATGCATTCATGAAAACATCATTTGCATAAAAAAATGAATTACACTGATACATTTAGTTGCATTAGTATTTCATGCATAAACACATGGTTTTGACAGGTCTTCCAGTGAAAAGAGAAGATATAGGATGTCAAAATCCCAACAAGTAGAAAGGGAGGTTTCAAACCTCAAATGCAAGAAATCACATTTAGAGAGGCATACCATGAAGAATAGAGAGGTCCAATCCACAGACCAAGCATTACTTTGAAGCAGGGCAGGTGGCCCGACCAGTAAGTTGTTTTGTGAAAGGAAATGAGAAAGATTTCTCATTAAAATTTAAAGATTTGAAAAGTAAGAAATGTTTCTTACCTAGTAAATTGTTTCCAAAATTGATAAGTCCTTTGGGCCATCCATAAAACCTTCGGGTAGGATGTTTTCACATGAATTTGAAAAATGAGAAAATGACGTTTCCAGAAGATGGAATTTTTGAAAACGAAGAATGCGATTTTCAAAATATCACAATTTATAAGTTCTTCGAGCCATCAGTAAGTCTTTCGAGCATGATGCTTAAATCCTTCGGTCATCTATAAGCCATTCGAGCAAGATGATAAGTCCCTCGGGCCATCCATAAGACCTTCGGGTAGGATGTTTTCAAATGAATTTGAAAATGAGAAAATGACTTTTCAAGAAGATGGAATTTTTGAAAATGAAGAATGTGATTTTCAAAATTTCACAATTTATAAGTCCTTCGGGCCATCAGCAAGTCTTTCGAGCATGATGCTTAAATCCTTCGGGTCATCTGTAAGCCTTTAGAGCAAGATGATAAGTCCTTTGGGCTATCCATAAAACCTTCGGGTAGGATGTTTTCAAATGAATTTGAAAATGAGAAAATGACGTTTCAAGAAGATGGAATTTTTGAAAACGAAGAATGCGATTTTCAAAATTTCACAATTTATAAATCCTTCGGGCCATCAGTAAGTCTTTCGAGCATGATGCTTAAATCCTTCGGGTCATCTGTAAGCCTTTAGAGCAAGATGATAAGGCCTTCGGGCCATCCATAAAACCTTCGGGTAGGATGTTTTCACAAGTATTTAAAATGAAAAATGATGTTTTAAGAAGATGGAATTTTTAAAAACGAAGAAGTGATTTTCAAAATTTCACAATTTATAAGTCTTCGGGCCATCAGTAAGTCTTTCGAGCATGATGCTTAAATCCTTCGGGTAATTTTAAGCCTTCAAAAGAGAGTAGTGGAGCAAATCTATCAGTAAGTCTTCGAGCATGACGATTAAATCCTTCGGGTCATTTGTGAGTCTCTCGAGCAAGATGATAAATCCTTCGGGTCATCCATAAGACCTTCGGGCATGATGTTTTTCACCAAGTTAACAAGACATCCAAGCCATTTCTAGCCTTTTCAGAAGAGTGTTGGAGCAAACCATCAGATCATCAGATGTGAGAAGAAACCGAAGATTCTTGGGTACGAATAAGCTAAACAATTAATTAAGAAGGGGCTGCACACATGATAATGAGACAAACCAAACGAGGAAAGCTTCATATCTAGAAAGTAAGTCATTCTATTGAAGAGTGATGTTCAGATTTAAAGGGTTTGTGCACTTGAGATGGAGGCGAAGGTCAATAAGAAGACTGAAGAAAGAATAGATGTTGCGGTCAGACAAAATTAGGTTATTTTTTTTGCTTTTGTCACGTTCTTGTGTTCACAACAACGAGCAAAGAGGGGCAGCTGTAATACCCTAATTTTTCCGGCCAGTTGAATTCATTAAAGATTCTCAAGAATTAATTTGGAGGTTTTGTGTTCGATGATGAATTAATTTAAGTGATAAATCATAGACGTTTGCGTTTGAAAGCTTGAGATGCTTAATTGGATTAAAACGTATATGTTCACTTTGGAAATCGAGATGCAAATTTAAAGTCAATCCAAAATAAATTTAAGCGTCTAAAGTCCAATTACAAGCAAATTAATGGCAAGCTAAGATCCGACCCAATTACAAGACCCGAGCCCACAAAGTAGAGCAGGCCCAAGTTTGACCCGCTTTAGTGTTGCTCACGTGAAGCCCCTGGGAGTGTTGCTCCACTAAACGTTACCCATGTTCCAGTAAAATTTGTCCACGCTCAGCACACCCGACAGCAGGCTCCACGCCCGAGCACACACTGCTCCACAACGCCTCTGCCAAACACTACACCCGAGCAGACAGGCTCAACTCCCCAGCTTGTTTCCCATGCCATCACTGCTGCCCATAATTGGCCATGAAAAGCAGCAATCAATAGAGGAATCAGGAGGAGAGTTCGAATAAAAAGGAGAAAAAAAATTACATTTGGGGGGGGGAAACCAACACAAAAAAACACACACATAGGGGAGGTTCATCCGATACTATTTTTGAACAGGGGATCCATTGTAACGAGGGGGAAATCGGCGAGCTAAAAAAGGAGAGATTTGTAAAACGTTTCCAGTTCTTTTCGAGAAGCAATACCAAGCAGGATATACATTTAAGGTTTTCAATTTACTTTCCTAGTTCATTTTATTTTCTGTTCTTACTCCATGTTTTGAAACGATTTCAGCGTGAATATTGTATTACTTTATTCCATCTTTTTCTATTTTTTTTAAAAAAAATAATAATGAAAAACCATAGAGCTCAGCCAAAAATATGAACGAAATGAAATAGAAGAGTGAAGCATTTACCTTTGGTTGAGGAGTCTCGTCGCCGTAGAACTTAGGGGTCGTAGCTCGTAGGTCAGGGCCTTTGGTCGTGTTAAGCATCGGTTTGGGGCTTCTAGGCACTCGGTTGTTAAGGTTGAACGGAAAAAGGTTAAGAGTTTGGAGAGTTGAGGAGTGACGCCTTGATGAGAGTGAGACGAGAGGAAGGGGATGAGATAGGGAGATGAGAGCATTGCGGCTGTGAGGAAGAAGAGAATAGATAAATGAGGGCTAGGTTTGGTTTAAGGTATGTTTTATATTAGATTTTTAGGTATAATTGCTTTAAGGTCACTATGCCTCTGCCGTTGATTTCCAGTTTGGTCCCAATCGAGTCCTGTTTGTTTCGTAATTTGGACTTCATCTTTCATATACATTTTATTTTAGTCCTGAATGCTAGTGTATGCATTTTCTTTCGTTTGCACATTTGGTTTTCAAGTTTTTGCATGTTATATTTTAGTCTTAAATTAATGTTTTCGTATTTCTAATTTCATCTCCATGTTTCACCCGAGTTCAATGTTTGTCCTAAATGGTAATGTATTTAGTGTATGTTTGTTATACATTTGACTTGTAGTTTATGCACGTTCTGTTTTAGTCCTTGAACATAGTTGTTTTGAATTATTCTTTGTTTGTACATTTGTTATGCGGCTTTGTAAATCTACATTTTGGTCCAGCATGAAACTGTGGATTTATTTCCTAGTTAGTCATGCATTTATTCGGTTTAGTTCATTTTAATCCATGAATAGAGTATCTTATTATTTTTAATCTGATCTTCATAGTTTACGCGTGTTACATTTCAGTCCTGAGTTGTGTTGTTTTAAGCTTTTGTTACTTTGCATATGCATATCTTTTTCCCGGTTTTCATTTTAGTCCTAGTGTCAGCTTCTTTAATATTCTGTTGCTTAGACATTAGGATTCTACATTTTTGTATGTTTCTTTTCTGGTCCTATGAATGTTTAAGGTTTATTATAATTTTGGTCCTTCATGATTCGTTTCATTTTGGTTTCATTATTTATTATGTGTACTACTCACGTGTTTATTTCAATTAATATTTTTTTGTATCTTAGATAGTAAAGTTTGGTTTAGTATAATTTAGTCCTTATTTTAATAAGTACGGTTATTTTCTAAAATTTGTAATTTGAGGATGTTAGGTATTTTGTATGTATGAGTCACATTTGTACATATTAAGGTATAGTTTATAATTTATTGTTATAAATATATTAACGGAATTTTTGTGTTAAAATGTCACATTGCATAATACTTTCAATCATAATGTTTGCTTAATTAATTTTTGCATGGCATCATTTTTGTATGATTTGCATAATAGCCTCACGTGCATAACTCGACATTATTACATAATTTGACTAAGGGTAATATCCTTTTTAGTTTAAAACGTTTTAAGTGGGTTGTCTTAACTGATTAGATATCCGTTTTTAACGATTTTAAATTAAAAGTATATCCCATCAGTGACACCGAAGAAATTGATTTATCACCTTTAAAATTTGGGAACGGTAGAAAAAGAAATATTCGACTATTTAAATTTATCGAGAAAAAATAGTTAGAACTTATCTAAGATATGGTCTCAATATCTTTAAATAATCGAATATTATTTATCTTTCTAAAAGATGGGTAATTTTAATTAACCTATTTTTGTTGCTTTTGAATGTTGTAAATTTGTATGTTATTGTTTTATCGGGATCATAAATCAAATTAAAATCAAAATTGTAAATTTCATTGCAAAGACATTAATTAATCGGCGAGGTACCGATCTAGGGCGCTGTGGGGGTGCTATTCCTTTCCCACGCGTAACCGACTCCCGAACTCATTTTCTGGTAACGCGGACCTAAATCTGTTGTTTTAATTAAAATCAATTTTTATTTAAAATGACAAAAACGTTTTTGGATGCACAATCACACCCTAATCAAAGATTGGTGGCGACTCTTCGAACCTGTGTTTTTAACGTGAATGAATTCCCAAATTTTCGAAACGAGAGGTTTTCTAAAATCACAATGTTTTTAATTAAAAATTATAATCTTAAGAGAATAATTAAAAATGATGAGGTTTTCAAAATCGCGCCTCCTATTAAAAAATCGTTTCGACAAAAAGCATGTACAAACTTATGAATCTAAGTGAAAAAAGAATTAGCTTTTCATTATATATATATATATATATATAATAGTCTGAAATGATTATAAAATATTTTGCAGCGTAAAAATTTAACAAATCAAAGGCGGTATGATTTATTGTTACATACTCATGAAGATGGTCCTCATGAAAATTATTACATACTTAAGAAGATGGTCCTCGTGAAAATTACAACATACCAATGCAAAACGCTTTACAACATCATGATTGATGATTGATCGAGTACAAAAATGCAGGTTTGATTTAAAAGGAAAACATTAGGATAGGGGGACCATTAGCAACCCATACCTTTATTTTCCAATAAATCTAAACCACAAGATTACATGTGATTCGAACAGGATGTGCTTTTGTTTTCGGTTTCTGGATTTCTCCTCCTTTATTTTATTTCATTAACTGTTACTATCTTTTAATCTGTGTTCATGTTTAATGACTTGTTTCTCTCCCATTTAATTTTAGGATAAAATATACCACTGATCACTCAATTATTTAGTCCTTTTACTTTTACCATCGATTTTTTAATTTTGTTAACCAGACCACTTAACTATTTAATTGTATTCAATCAAACCAATAGCCGTTAACATTTAACGGACATGGTGACGTGACTTTTAAAACATTTGATATAATTACACATCTAGTCCATGTTACTTACATATTATATTAATTTGGTCCTAATTTTAATAAATTAAAATAAATTTAATCGTCAAATCAGATGAAATCATATGTCATCATCCAATTGGAGGATTAATATATTATAATTTTTTTTAATTTAACATACTTTCCACCGTCACCCTATAGTGGAAAGAAAATATTTTGCGCAACAAATGAATATTGGAAGGGTTCAAACTTGAAAACCAATGCTAATAGGGGGAGTGCTCAACCTCTAAGCTAACTTGTTTTTTGGGTTTAAGGATAACAATATATGGTATATAATTTGTATTACAGTGTAAATTATTAATATTTTACTTTAAATTCACATTTACATACAACCACTGACCGTCTTTCAGGAAGTTTCACAAGAGTCCACGTACCATTTTTCCGAAAAGCTTCAAATTCTGCGTGCATTGCAACTCTCCAACGAGAGGACTGAAGTGCCTCATATACATTCACAGGTTCCATATCATCATAGCTAGCCAAACACAACTTAGGCTTAAATATACCACATTTACTTCTTGTCAGCATCGAATGTTAATTCAAAGAACATTCATCACTACCACCCCTTGTAGTAGTGATTTGTAATGGAGGAACAACATTGTCAAAGGAATCAGACACTGTCACAGGCTGCACTCGACCCACTAGCTCACAATCCTCAGCTGCAATGACTGAAGTTGCACCACCTTCTTCTTGTTGAAGTGCAGCTCCTATAGAAGTATCACCCATGTCTATAGTGGCCTGACCCATGTCACCAGAACCTCCATCAACACTATCTGCATTTGCATTAACTAACTCTTGTTGAACTGCTACTTTTAGAGGAGTAACAACCTCATCCAAAGTAGACTGGTCTATTTCACCATAACAACAAGTCTCTTGTACTGCACAAGTCCTACTGGTTTGAAACTACCACATATCAATTATAAGTTCAAGTACTGTAGATTTTTGTTTACAAGGCACAAAAGCATTACTTGAACTACCAATCCCTGCAAATAGAAAAGCAAACTCATCGAAAATTACATGTCTAGAAACATGTATCTTCCCACTGGCTGCTAGACACATATATCCTTTATACTGAGGGCTATAACCTAAAAAGGTACATGGTTGAGATCGAAAATCAAGTTTGTGTTGCTGAAACATTCTCAAGTGAGGATAACACTTGCACCCAAAGACCTTCGTGAATTCATACTCTGGTTTCTTCCCCCATAAATTCTCGTGAGGTGATAGTCCATTCAAGACCCTAGTAGGAAGTCTATTAATAAGAAACACTACAGTAACAACAACATAATACCAATAACGTAAAGGCATAGCAGCCTGAGCTAGCAGTACCAAAGCAAGTTCAATGATGTGTCGATGCTTCCTTTCTGCCACACCATTTTTTTCGGATGTGTGAGGGCAAGCAACACGATGAATGATCCCATATTTCAACAAAACAGATGAGAGGTTGTGATACTCCCTACCCCAGTCACTTTGCATAACCTTCACAAACGATCCAAACTGAGTAGAAACCATTTGATGAAACAACTTAAATGTATTCACTACCTGCGATCTGGATTTCAAAAAATAAACCCAAGTATGCCTCGAATAGGCATCAACAAATGACAAATAATAGTAAAATCCATTAGAAGCTACATGAGATCACCCCCATATATCAGTATAAACAAGTTAAAAGGGTTCAATATAGACATAATTGGAGTGGAAGAAAGGCAATTTATGGCTTTTTCCAATGAAACAAGCCTCATAAATCTTATTCACATCTTTAGTAACACGTACATTAAGAGTTTGACATACATTAGCAACTGTATCATATGTTGCATGCCCTAACCTTCTATGCCAAAGATTATAAACATCATCAGCCACAACATAATTTACACAGGCTTTTTTACAAACACTTGAAGTACTATTATTAGGAAACACATAAAGTCATTCTTGCATACATCTTTGAAGAAGCATCTCTCCAGTAACAGCATCACAAACACAACAACCTTGAGCATGAAACTCAAATATCACGTTGTTGTCCCTAGAAAACTTGGATATAGAAAGTAAATTCTGAGTTATACCAGGCACATGAAACAAATCATTGACTAACAACATTCTAGAAGAAGACTTCATGGTCGTATTACCAACCAAATCAACAGCTAATGAAACACCATCACCCACAACTAGATTACCTGGACCACTACGACCAGTACGGTGAGTTATAACATCAGCATCCGAAGTGACATGATGCGTATCACCAGAGTCAACAATCCACTGATCTTGCTCAGACATTGAAGAATCTACCCAGTAGAAGCATGAAGTCTATAACCCTTTGAGTAACACATACAACTGTACTTATCATATGCAACAGTGTTGCCTTCAGCAGAGTCTTCAACATATCGCGACTAACTGCTACTAACAATCTAGAAATCTTCATCATAGCGATGCCAATAACGATAAACTAAGTGCCCAATCTTACCACACAATAGATATTGAATACGTGGCCGGCCATGTCCTCGACCAGCTCGATCACCAGATCTGCCATCTAACCGAGTAGTTGACATACAATCTTTATCATAGTTCGAATATGAACGTTTAGAGAAGTTATCTGAACCATATCCATAAGTAAGATGAGTTGTAGCCACCACAGTTTCTTCTTGAGCAACAAACCCAATAATATGTGTCTCTGCATCTATAAGCATGGTGCATACCTTATCCAAAGGAAACATGTCACCACTTGATGTAATAACAACCATAAATGGCTGATACTCACGCGGTAAACCCTTCAAAATACTAGCAATATGACCTACTAGAGGAATCGACTTCCACATGAAACCAAGGCATCACAAACTTCTTTAACCTTGGCAATGTACACACGCATACTATCTTCTCCCATCTTGAGAGACTGAAGTTTATAATGCAAGCTCATCACCGAGATTGAAGATCGAGTGGCAAAGTATTGCAACACCGTAGCCCGGATAAATGTTGTTGTCTCAGCACCAACAAATTGAGATAAAAGATGTGGACTAATAGTAGAAAGTAACCACAATGCCAAGGCACTATCCTGAGCTACAAAATCATCATATGCTTCATTGGGAACAAGACTGTCATCTTCATCAACAACCATTTTAGATGAAGATTGCATACCACCGGTAAGAAGATGCTCAAGACGGTGGTTGTGAATAGTAAGTAAAACTTGTTATTTACACAAAAAGAAATTTGTTTCATCCAATACCACATTGATCTTTTTGTTAGTAAACATCAAAGCAACAACACTCAGTAGTACAACAACCAAGAAATCGCAAGAAGATGACTTATACAAGAAGAAGTATCATATCAGAATCACTAAAACTATTTAAATCACCAAACGGAAATCTTTTGCACAGGAACACTGTGATGAACCAAAGGCAACCATCTAGAGTTAAGCAACGAAGGAAGCAGAAGCTCCAGAATCTATGGCGATTGATACCATGTTAGAATAGCAACCACATTACAAGGATATATAACAAGAGGCGTATGTTTTATTGATCTATAGCACTTTTTTATACAAGAACTACTTAGTAGCCTAAGGCTTCTATCAACTACTCATAACAGTTATACAACAACTTCCTAATTGCATAACTACCTACACACGTCAGCAACATCTTCATCATTCAACATGCATCAATTGCTTTGTGGCCAGTTTGCTATGTATTACTAGCAGTTGATGCTTTTTGGTTGGTTTATTCTTTAAGACTTCGTGTGATTTAGGTGGAGAGTGGTACTGTGTAAGTTGGGTTATTATTCATGGGATGATTTGTGTTAGTAAATCTGCAGATTATGCATTCGAACATATTGATCATGGTGTACTCCTTTTCCTCTATTTAGGTTTAGAGAGGGTTTTTAACGAGGTTCGTGTTTATGATTTGTTTTGTATGATTTTCGTTTATCTATATCATACAAAACGCCCCTTTAAAAAAATATTTTGATATAATCACACATTTGGTCCATGTTATTTACACATTCTCTCAATTTAGTCATACTTTTAATAAATTAAAAATAAATTTTATATTTTTAAATAAAAATAAAATATTTTAAATTAAGTTAATAATAAATATATTTAATAAGTTAATAAAATATTTTAAGTTAATATATATAAAATTATATTATATATAATCTGGGCCACGACTACCTGGTTCATAATTTTTTTTATTTAAATTATATTATTTTTAAAAAAAATTATATAGAAAAATTTAAATTTTAAAATTTAAAAGTCTATAATATATATAATTCCAACAAAAAGTTTAAAATTCAAATTACATAATTGAAATAAAGTTTATTAAAAATTAAAATAAAGAAATATACTTAAGTTTCAAATGTTTTGAAGTTAAAATAAATATTTTAAAAATAATTTAGAATGTTAATGTGAAATAATTTAAGAAATTAAGAATTTAGAATATTATTGTGCCAAAATTTAAGAAATTAGGATTTTAGAATGTTAGAGTGATAATTTGAGAATTATGAATAAATTTTTTTATATAAAATAAAAATAAAAAATATATAAAATAAATCGGTACCGGGTCGGCGGCTGCCCGGTTAACCAATATTTTGTGATTTAGGCCTGACCCAAAAATCCAAAAAAATAGCAGGCCAAGTACCCGACCCAAAAAATTGGGTATTTTTATTATAAATACCTATTATTTTTAACCGAGTTGACGGGTCAAGTCAATCGGATTGTGTAATGTGACATGAAATATGGCATCATTCGATTGGAGGATTAAATTTATTTTAATTTATTAAAAGTATGACTAAATTAAGAGACTATGTAAATAATATGGATCAAATGTGTGATTATATCAAAATATTTAATTGATTTTTGGGACAATTAGAAACCCCTTTCTGCTCCAGCTAGGTTGTCCTTGGCATGCTCAAACAAATATGTATTACATATTTAATACAATATGTTTATATTTGATGCGATATATATATATATATATATATATATATATATATTAACACATTTTGGACTAAAGAATATTTTTTTAGAATTTTAAGAACGGGATGAATTTATAAAATTATAAGAACAAAAGTAGATTATCAATGAAAAAAATATTTAAAAAAATTATTCAAATTATCTCATCGATTCATTCCTATTCATTCCTATTTGTGTATATATATCATATCTTAGCTAATATATATACACACACATATATCATATCTTAGCTAAATCTAAAGTGGGTCACTCTCAACATGATTCATCCAGGTTTGTTATGTTATGCAGACACTTTTTATGATAAAATTATTAGGCTCATCATTCAGCTCACCTAACAACAAATGCAGACTCAAATTGAATTGGATGGGATCTCAAATAAGAGAGGCTAGCTAAGCTTTAATAGCTACAACATTAAGGGTCCTTATTTGAGTAGTAGCTCTTATTATAAAGTCGGAAAATTTTCAAGACTAGGCAGTATCAAGCTGTCAAAAGCTCGAATAGTTGTATGCTTTAAATCTGCATTACCCAGATTCAGATTGAGCCTCCCATACAAGATGGACCGGAGGACTGGCGGAACAATCGTTCCATGCATATATAGATATTAATTTTTGAACAATAATTTGATAAATATTAAAAAAAAGAGGAAATGGGTGAGGAAATGTGTAGAAAATAGTAAAACACTTAAAATAAAAGGATTTAAGAAAAACTTTGATAAGCACGATTTAAATTATCTTAGGAGTTAAACGAATTGTTGTTATTCTTATAGCCCACGAGTTCAAGCATCAACGACTGCATTTGAGTGATTGAATATTCATAGTCAAATGACATGTATGGATCAAGGAGATAGTTGTGAGTAATCACTTTCCTAAAAATTTTAAATTATCATATAACAGTTTTTTTTTATTAATAAGTTATTTCTGGATTCCTTAAAGTTTTATAAATTCACTCCCCTTAACATAAAATCATGTATTTATTCCTAGTTCGATACTCTTATATTCATTCTAAGCAATGCAAGAAATAATATAATAACATAACGACAAAACCAAGATAAAGAAAATGGCAGTTTAAGCATGGACACCTCTAGATCAGATCTACATCATAAAACTCCCCCAAAAAATGTTTCTTGGTGTTATAAAAGTATTTGTTCTTTTAAAAAAAGAATTATGCATATATATAAACACACCTATATGTAATCCTTTCATGGTGAAATCATGCCAAACAAAATATATATATATATATAATGAAGAACGCAGAACAATGCATTGAAATGCTTCCCTTTGACCTTATCAGTATCTTCCCACAGCTTTATTGAACCGCAGTTGATACTTAAAATCGATAATGAACGATCTAAGACGAAGTTGCAGTTCAAGAAAGCTGTGGAAGAATACAAAGAGGGTCATGTTTATCTTCTTCTGTCACTCTCATCATCTCCATTTTAATGGAAACCCTAAAGCTTGCGAACCAGCAATGGCTGAAAAAAAAAAGCAGAGAAAAACTGAGATAATAAAATTAAAAAAAGAAAAAAGAAGAGAAAGCGATGAGATGAGGGATGCTATAGGGTACAGTGTATATTATAGCGAAAATAAGGGAGGTTTCTCTTTAGCACCAATCCCAAGAAGAATTTTGGGACATGGGTCTTTAGGATTTACCGACCTTAGTTTTTTATTATTTTTCTTTATTAATAATAAAATCAATTTTTATACGCACTAAGAAATATTAATTACTTTAAATTTATATGTTGTTAAAAAATCTTCGCATGTTATGTAACTTTGTTGCATAAAAAATGTTGATTTTCACCTACCAGGCCTTTCGTATTGGTGAAGAGGTCTAATATCATTATGCATGAGTATCTTTAATCTATTTGTGAAAGTCCCATTAACTAGAAATTTGATTTAGATATATTTTTTGTTAGTAATTCATCTAAATTCCATTGGCAGTATGTAATTAGAATTGTTGAGTTTATTTAATATATTAGATACGTAAATGAAAACCCTAGTGAATGAAATTTCTTGATGATTAAGAGATGCATGTGCTTAAATATTGTGTCCTATAAATAGGATTTAGTCTTCAGGACGGAGAGGTTGAAAAGACAATTTTTGGGTTATTACTTTCTCAATGTAATAGTTACAAATTATAAGAAGAATTTGCAACTCTATCCGTATAAAAATTACGAATTCAATGAAATAATATTTTATTATTTTTTAATCCCCTTCTCAATTCCAAGTCTTCACCCAACTCATATGAATTGACTTGCATTACATACACCTAATTTTGGTAGGTGAGTCTCTCATACACAATGATTTTCTGCATACACAAGAACTCGAACTCAAAACTTTACTTAAACAATATCAAACTACTTATCACTTGAACCAACTTGTTGGTCAAAAATAAATTATTTTATTTCTGTATACTAATAAGAATATCAAATTTTACAAGAAATTTTAAAAGGGTATTTGATAGCCTAAATCCCTTATTCAAATCGCACATAAATAACTATATAAAAAGTTATTTCATTTTATTTCATTTATCGTATATAACCCATTATAAAATAAAATTTTAAACTTCAAAATACTATTTTATTTAATTTTATCAAAAACTTTTATATTTTATATCATAAAAAAATATTTTTATGTTTCTACAAATCTAATTATATACATAAAGAAAAACTTGAGGGAAGACTTTCCAAAGGAAAAAAAGAGAGGAAAACTAATAGATTGAAGTCTCAGAAATATCACGCTTTGTGTTTTAGATAAATGTTAGTGTAATTTTTTTTTCTCAGCAAGAAATCATTTTATTAATAATGATCGAGAATAATATCTCGTTAAAAAATTTTCCAAACTTATATGGAGGAAACGAGCACATTCAACCTGTAAACAAATACGACCACACTCAAACCCAAAGCGCACCAAGGTAAAAGTAACAGAACAGGAAAAAGAAACACCCACTACAGAACAGCATGCTAGTGTAAGTTTGTTATGTTTTTTTATTAATATATGAGATTATAACTTAATATTTATTCGAGAGACTCTTAATTATTTGTTAATGAACACTTAAAAATTATTGTAAACAATGTGTTTAAATCTGAGACTTCTAAACATAACAATCATCTTTTAACTACTAAAATCACTTAATTCGCCGTGTGCTAGGAATTGTGAACAATCCAAAAGGATTGTTCGAAAATATTATTTGCTGTGAACTTCATTGATTCAAATTATTCATGGTGCCTCCACGGTATGTTTGAATGTCAAATTAAGAATATCAAATTTATTCAGTAAAAGATGGTTGATTTATATATTTGAAGTTCAAAAAAATAATTATATCTATGTGTATGTGATTTCGATTAATGAAAATATGTTATATTTAACTAATTCCGTTTCTCTGATGTATGCTATGATGATATATGATGTGTAAAATGATTTATCATGTTAATTCGATTAAATCGAATATGTATTATTTAATAACTTCAGTAATTTAGATATATTTTATTTTGGCATGAACTAAGTGACTTCGGTGGTAGAAGAATTATTATTATTTCTTGAAGTCTATAGTTCGAGTATTAGGAATACCATAGGTGTAAACGTTCAATATCAAATGATGGAGAATTATCTATCAACATGTATTGTCTTATACTTACATCAAATTAATAAAAAAAAGAATATATTTTATTTTGATATGTTCTATATACAAATTATCTTATTTAGATAAGATATATTTTGCTATGATATACTTTACGCTAAATTTGAATAATGAGAAATAAATATTATGGCTTTGATCTTGTAGACTAGTGAAATCTATTGCATATAGTTGGTATGTAACAGACTCTCGTGTATTTTTGTTTGTTGAAGTTTTAGTATCATAATTGAAGTAATTGTGTAATTATTGAATCGAAACTCTCTATGAGTTGGGCTATATAAAAGGATCCTGCTCTTAAATGGATGTAGGATTAATTGCAGCCCAATACAAGTTGTAATTATACCCTAAAACTAGAGGATTAAACTTAGAACAAAACCATAGTTTAGAAATTATATAAAAATATTTATTAACTTTTGTGTATATTCTTGGTTGGACATGCGGTAATTACTTACCTTATTTCAGTGTTCTTAACTCCACACTCGATGTATATAGGATAATCATGTACGGACCAACTTAGTTCAGTAGTTAAAGGAATCGTTGTTGGTTTTAGAGTACAAAATCGGTTGTAGAGTTTTTAGATTCAGTTGTGTAGAATATGATATTTACGGTTTTTTTTTATTCAAGATAATTACCTTTTGTTTAAATTTTATTTGACATGATTAAATTGATAAAATAAATAAACTCTAATAATAAAACTATCCAAAATAATATTTACTAACTAATAATTTTACATTACCTAAGAAATAGGTGGAAATGATATTGCCATGTATATCAAGATTTTTTTTCTGTAATTTAGTTTTTCTTTTAAATATATTATTTGAAAACAAATAATTAAACTTAATAAGAAACAAGACGGTTGAAAGATTATTGGAAAAATATCATAATCAACTGAATTTAAGTTCCAGAAAGGTACATTTTGCAGAAAATTGTAAGTGCAGACATGAAATTCATGACTTTTTGGTTGAATTAGTCAATATGATTTACTTTTTAAATAAATATTTTAAAATCTATACAAAATAAAATATTAATATTAAATTTTATAAGAATATAAAACATTCTAAATACAATTATAACACAAACTACCAGATATACAGACTTTTCAACCGACAGCTAGCGCATGTTACTAAAGAATATGGAGACAAACAAGATTCACGTGCTTTAAAATTGGTCCCCTCTTGCTTCAAACTTGCAACCAGCCATTGCCATACTGGCCATTTTCTATTCACACAGTATTACTCTTCAAGTTGCCTCTTGTGGCTACTGTTTCCTTGCTAAATTCCTACGGATATCAAACCAAACGATAATGTGCGTGCTGTAGACTATTAGTTGCAGTTAGTTCAACTCCTAGTTAGTTATATATATATATATATATAGGGACTGAGCCAAAATTAAATATTGACAGGGGCCGAAATATTAGACTATTTAAAAAAATATAAAGACTTATTAGATATTTAAACTCGAAATTCAGCATGAACAAGTTACCTTAGTGATTAAGGGGATTGATGTTATCCTTGAGGTCCCGAGTTCAAGCACTGCGTATATAAGGGTATGAGTGTTTATTTTCAAATAGTTGAAAGTATTTGTAGGTATACTACCTTGTATTCACCTTAAATTTATAAAAAAAAAAAAAAACTCAATATTCACAAGACAACTTCTAATTGCTCTAATATTTAAATTTACAATGACATAAATTGTAATTAAACTAAAAATTTGAGAACAAGTACTTATCATTCTTTAGTTCGACCACTACTTGATTAAATATTTAATAAATTTTTATATTTTTTAAATTTAAATATTTATTTTTACATGAACCAAAATACTATAAAACCAAAATTATATCAAATATACAGGGCCGGGACCCCTTGGGCCCTAAGGAAGCTCCGTCCCTATATATATACAGAGAGAGAGAGAGAGGGTAAAATCAATTTAATTTCTTAATTCATGTGCAATCTTTAATTTCTTGACATGGTATCTTATGTCTAGTTTCTAATTTGAGTTTGTTTTGTTTTCTTTCTTTTTGATTCTTCATGAAACAATGTGAAACTAAAAAGAATAGAAAAAGAAACAAAGATACAAAGTGCCCCTCTTTCCAAAAAAAAATGTAACAAAGATAATAGGAGGAAAGCGAGACGATACTCTCAAAGCTTTGTTGACATTGTCGTAATATCTTCAACTGAGGACCGGCATATATATACTAGAGATGAGTTGAAAAACGGAAGAGATTGATGGTCTAACAACCTTAACCGCATCTCAACCATATTTCAACAACCTGGCAATGGTGCAGCACACAACCTAGCATAATTTTATTATTATGCTTTCGGTTCAAGTTAATTTCGGTTTGCGTTGCTTTTGGTTTGGGTTAATTTCGATTTCAGTTCGGGTTAATTCCGGTTCTGGTTGATTTTAGTTTCACTAAATTTTGGATCGGGTCGAAGTATGGGTCGGGTATCGGATCAAATTTAATTATCATGTTCGGGTTAATATCGAGTATTGGGTCGGGTAAATCGGTTCGAGTAATCGGGTTGACGTTAAGTTTGCCAGGTCCAAAGTTGATGGCTAAATAATACTCCATGTATATATCATTATTATATATGATAGAATAAAATCAATTCTTTTTTATTTTAATTTATTAAAATTAAGGCCAAACTGATAGAATATATAAGTAACAATCATCAAATGTGTAATTATACCATATATTTTAATTGTCACAGGAGCTTCTCCGTTAAATATTAACGCAAGTGGCTTAATTGAATGCATTTAAATAGTTGAGTGACTTGATTGATAAAATTTCAAAAATGATGTTCAAAATGAAAAGGGGCAACAGTTTGATGGTCCTAGTATAGTTTACCCTTTATTTTAAATAATTTACCTTTAATTTTTTAACTAATTTATAATTATATGTTAAGCCCTTTAGAATTTTAAATTTTTATAAATTAAATTAATAATGCTCATCGTCAGTGATGCTCATCGTTCTCGTTGAGCGTAAAAGAATCATCCTATAGAGGGTCGTACTCCGGGACAGGTCAGTACAAGTTCATATCGAATGTTTAATGCATTAATAAATAAAAAAGTGAACATAAAAAAATACAAAATAGCAAAAATAGGAAACCATATTCGAAATAACCAAAAAGAAGTGACTACAATGCAAATTCACTGCAAAAATGGGAGAGCTTAAACGTGAATAACCCAAAACGTGTAGGTATAAAGTTAATTTATTACCATTTCAGGTGGAAAAAATTTAAAACCCTAACAGCCTCACTTCCATTCTATTTCTTCTCTCATGTATAATCCCTTATTTTTCACACAACCGTCTCCCTCAAAAAGATCCAAAACCTTTCACCGGCCACCGTTCATCGGTGGCCAAACTTCACCCTGACCTTCGATCCAGGCGACTGAAGGACCTAAATACCCCTCAAGCAAACCAAAATGATTTGATTCCTTATCAACCTTCCTCGATCGAGATATCATCCAATAGACCGTCGAGTCCAATATACCATGAACAAACGAAACAAATACAAATTGATTGTCATTTTAACATAGAAAAGATTCCAGATGAACTCCTAAACACTAGATACATTTCGACTAATGAACAAGTTATAGTCAAAAGGATTGAGAAAAACATCCACTATCCAACTTGTGGGGAGAGTACAGACGATCAGTTGTAGTTTGTTCAACTGTATGTTAGTTATAACTAATAATTATTTAGTTAACTTCAATTCAGTTTTGGATAAAGTACATAAATCGTCCTCTGACTATATGGTGGTACTTTGTTGAGTCCCCTGACTATTAAAAGTTATAAAATGGCCCCTCAACTCTAGGGTGTGTTTTGTTTTGCCCTTCGACTATTAAAAGTTACAAAATGATCACTTGACTATTCATATATTTCGACCTCGTCCTTTTCTATTAAAAATATTGATAGCCGTCTAAGCAGGACGTTAGCCTATCGACTAGGCTATGATAAAATCTGATACCAAAAACTGTTTGAGCTGTATTTTGTGGAACGACTCTCCTTTTACATTATGTCGTCAATCTAGTGCTTAAAATATTAGGTCATCAAGCCAATGCTTGAAAGCAAGGACGGTGCCAGTAGACACCGTTAAAATATATTTTTATCATATCAGAGACAATAGATTAACGTCAAACTTAAATGACCGTCAAATTTTTAATGAAAAATATACAAGTTTGGAACATATGAATAGTTGGGTGACCATTTCTAACTTTTAATAGTTGGGGGACTCACAAAACAATATCCTATAATCGGAAGATCATTTCAAAACTTTTAATAGTCAGAAACTCAACAAAACAATATCTTATAGCCAAGACCATTTGTATACTTTATCCTTTATATTTTAATAAATAGATAGAGAAAAGGAATGAAAAATCAATCTAATTGTTTTCATTTATTATTTATTAATTTGTGTACAATCTTTAGTTTCTTTACATTAACGAAATTATATATGTAATAAATATTGTAAAAATATAATTAAATAATCTATATTATTTAAATTTGAATATCAATAAGATCAATATTATTATATTATACTACCTTCGTCCCATAAAAATTGTTCTTTATTGACTTTTTAAAATTAAAATATTTAAACTTTTACCATGATTATTTTAAATATTTTAAACACTTAAATTTTATAAAATATATATTTAAACACTACTTGATTGAAGGTTTTTAAAATGTATTTTTTTCATATTTTTTTCAACAATAAATTTTAAATAATAATGAGTCAAAGTTAAATACACCCAAGACATGCAAGAATATGAAAAGGTCAGGTGGAGAATCGATGGAGAAAGCTCAAACGAAGGTGAAGGATTCAAGAAAGAAAGGTGAGATTCAAACCCTATTTTTTCAAAACATACCACCTAGATACCATTGGAGTGGCTTGAGGCAATTATTCGGTAGGCATGGAAATGTGGTTAGCTCTTACATAGCAAGGAAGAATGACAGAATGGGGAAGCGATTTGGTTTCGTTAGATTCTCAAATAGAGAAGATACAGTCAGAGCAATGCAGAGACTAAATGGTTTTTGGTTATTCGGCTATCGACTATCAGTTAAGGAAGCACGATACAGGGCCAAGAATCAGAGTGGGAATCTGAATAGTCCTTCAACTTCAAATACATCCACAAGGGTAACTATAACTAAAAGTTCTAGTGGAGAAGATCCTGAGGTGCAAGCAAATAGGAGAAGAAGGACTATACAGGGGGTTATTGATGAAGATGTCGTTCGAAAACTTCAGAAATGTCTGGTAGGAACAATGGCGACGGTTTGCTCATCGACTCAGGTGGAAGATAGGCTATGCGCAGGAGGTTTGGGTGAGATTAAGTTTCTGGGAGGTAGAGATTTTTTAATAGAAATTGTTGATGATGAGCTGTATAGGATCATAAAGGAGCATAAATGGTCGTTCTTACTTGAAGTTTTCCTGGAAGTTCATCCATGGACAGAATCTTACAGAGCGGTAGAAAGAGTTACTTGGATTAAGTTAATCAGTGTGCCCTTACATTGTTGGAATCATAACACATTTAAAAGGATAGCTGAGCAATGGGGAGAATGCTTAACGATGGGTGAAAATGCACTTCAGGAACTGGGATGTGAGGAGATGTCTATCTTGATAGCAATTAGTAGAAAGGATTTGATAGATGAAGTGGTCGATTTGGAAATAGGAAGAGATGTTTTTAAAATAAGAATTGTGGAACAATCAACTACCAGAAGTGAAACCAACAGTTCTAAGCGAGAAGTTAAAGCTAATTTAACTGATGGTGAGTCGAGCTCGTCGGCCAACAAGTGTTCAGACTCCTCGGGGGAAAAGAATTCGGAGAGGAGGCAAGAGGAAGACGATAGCCAATTATGTTGTATGGGGAACATATCGAGGGGCGGTAATTTGTCGGGTATAGATGAGGATGATAGAAACATAGGGGAGAAAGCAATAGTTGGGCAGAGGGATAATGACGTGAGCTCTGGGAAAATTCAAAAGCAATTTGAGGCAGAGTTGGGACATGAGGGGGAGTGGCAGAAGATGTTAGTAGGTTATTAATTAAAGTGGTGGATGTTAATGAGGGAATAAACGAAAATTTAAAGGACTTGTCTTTATGGGAAAGGGGTTTAGGGTCAAAAGCAGTGGAGGGCCACGATTTTTATGGGCCTTACAAACTTTTTACCAAATAAAACTTACAAAGGACTAGAAGACCAATTGGACGTGATTGTGGTAGAGCTGGAGGGTAGCAAGCCCAAGTTGAGGGCAGAAGGGGGACCACGGGATCAGGGGGTGTGTAAGTTATCTATTTTAAGTGAGGATAGTTTTATGCTCAAACCCAGGCAGAACGAAGGAACTAAGGCGGGGAGAAATAAGAAATATAGTTCTCTTCAAAGAATACAAGAAAAATACGGTGATATCCAGAGAAAAAGTTGAAGTTGTCGTGTTAAGAAAAATCAGAGGAAGATGCTAAGCGAGGAAGAGTTGACTGAAATCGAAGGCAGGTCTTTGTCTGATTCGGATCTTCAAGAACGATGACAGAGACAAAAGAAGAAAGTGAAAAAAACTCTTCAGATTGGCAGAGAGCTGGGTATTCAATTTAAAGGGTCAGAGGAGGCTTTGGTTAGGGAAATTTCAGCTGCGGATGACTTTGAAGGAGAAACCCAATCCATCGAATTCTAGCTGGAATACAAGGGGGAGAAGTTCAGATGCGGATATTGTCTTGGAATACAAGAGGTATGGGCTTTAATGTGAAAATTTTAGAACTTAGGAGGTTTATTCGGACCCATATAATTGAATTTGCGTTATTACAAGAGACTAAGAAGGAGGATTTTAAGGATGCAGAAATAAGTAGATTTTGGTGTGATGATGACTTTGATTTTAAATTTTTGAAAGCAATGGGTAAGTTTGGGGGTTTATTGACTGTGTGGGATAAGAATAGATTTCATATTCTTGATAGCTTAATTACAGACCGATTTATTTTGATAGAAGGGAAGTATGCCTCAGAGGATTTGATATGCTCTATTCTGAATGTTTATGCATATTGTGAAGTTTCTGATCAAGTTACTTTATGGAATACAATTGTGGAAGTTAGGAGGAAAAACAATAATAGATGGTTCATGGTTGGAGATTTTAATGCAATTCGAAATAATAGTGAGAGAAGTGGTTGCTCCTATAGACAATCAGAGATTGCAGCATTCAATATGTTCATAGAAGATTGTAACCTTTTTGATGTGCCTTTAATTGGGAGGAAATTTACCTGGTTTGGGCCGGCAAATAGAAAAAGTCATCTAGACAGAATCTTTGTTGAAGATGAATGGTTCCATAAAAATAGTAACGTATCTCTACTGGGATTACCAAGAACAATCTCGGATCATATCCCTATTTTATTGGGGAAGGAGATGATTAATTGGGAGCCTAGACCGTTTAAATTGATTAATAGTTGGTTACAACAGGAGAGCTGTACGGAGATTATCAAGAAAACGTTACAGCATGAAGAAGCTTGTGATGAAGATTTTAGTGTGAAGTTAAGAAGAGTGAAAGGAGCACTTCAGAAGTGGAATACTCAATGTTACTGGAATATTGATAGTGAAGCAAAGAAAATGGAGAAGAAGATCAATGAGGTAGATAGGAAAGGAGATATTAATGGCTTAGACGATTGCGAGAGGGAGGAGGTATTGAGTTGTACAAGAAGGCTGTGGGACCTTTTGAGGGAGAAAGAGGATATTTGACACCAGAAATCTAGATTAAACTGGCTGAAATTGGGTGATGAGAATTCTGCTTTTTTCCATATAGCAGTAAAGATTCGGAGCAAAAAACGTCTGATTTTGGGAGCTAATTTGGGGGAGGACAATGACTTGGAGCCCGAAAAACCTAGAGCTAAAGTTTTTAATTTTTTCAGTAATCACTTTAGACGGAAGAAGAAGGAGTGGAAAACGGATATCAATATTCCGTTCAAACAACTCTCAAGGGATGATGTTGAGGAATTGGAAGTGCCTTTTTCGATTGATGAAGTTAAAGATGCAGTGTGGAGCTGTGGGGAGGTCAAAGCTCCGGGACCGGATGGCTTTAATATAGAATTTTTCAAGAAGTCATGGGAATGGATAAAAGGCGATTTGATGAAGAGAATGGACAATTTTTATTGGAGTGGAAAATTGGGGAAAAGTGTTAATTCTTCTTTTTTAGCACTGATTCTGAAAGTGGAAAATCCAAATGAAATTTCTGAGTATAGGCCAATCTCGTTGGTGAGCAGCCTGTATAAAATAATTGCTAAAGTGTTAGCAAGGAGATTAAGACGAGTGATTGGATCGGTGATAAGTGAGACTCAATGTGCATTTATAGCTGGTCGATAGATTTTTGATGGCATCTTAGTGGAAAATGAAGTAATTCATTCATTGAAAATAGAGAGGGGAGGGAGAGGTGGTTTGATATTGAAATTAGATTTTGCTAGGGCATATGATTGTGTCTATTGGGAGTTTTTGGATTCTGTGCAGCATTATATGGGTTTTGGAAGTAAATGGAGACTGTGGATTTGGGAATGCATTTCGACTGCTAGAGTCTCGATTTTATTAAATGGATCCCCCACAAAAGAATTTAAAATGTACAGAGGCTTAAGGCAGAGAGATCCATTGTCCCCGTTTTTATTTATAATGATAACAGAGGCTCTTCATCTATTGTTAGAAGGAGCTGTTCGCAAAGGATTCATTGAAGGAATTGATAATATCGCACCAAATATAAGCATTTCACACTTGAAATTCGCGGATGACACGATATTGTTCCTTTGTCCAGATCAAAGAGGACTTTCCAATGTTAAAAGAATTTTGAAATGCTTCGAATTGGGCTCGGGGTTAAGTATCAATTTCAGAAAGTCGTACTTAGCAGGGGTGAACATTGAAGAAAATAAATTGATTCAGCTTGCACTTTTATGTGGATGTACTGTGAGCTCCTTGCCATTTAAATACTTGGGAATTCCATTAGGAGCTGATCCGAGAAGAATTTCGATGTGGGAACCTGTTATTGAAAAATTTAAAGTCAAACTGGTGGGCTGGAAAAACAGGTTACTATTGTTTGCTGGGAGAGTGGTTCTTATCAATTCAATGTTGTTAATGCTGCCGTTGTATTATATGTCGATATTCCCCGTTCCGAAAGCAGTAGCGTCAAAATTAGAAAAAATTAGAAGAGGTTTTTTGTGGGGTTATGATGGTAACACGAAGAGATTACCAAGAGTGAACTGGGGTAGATTGTGTACTCCGAAAAAGAAAGATGGGGTTGGAATAATTGACTTAAAGGTAAAAAATAAGGCGTTATTAGCTAAATGGGGGTGGAGATTCACTACTGAAAAAGGGGCATTATGGAGATCAGTAATATATCACAAATACAGCTCATGCGATCTGCCTTGGATGGTTAGTCAAAGAGAAATAAAAAAATGATTCTATAACCTGGAGAGGGATCGTGAATAATTTATATAGTGAAGGATCAGCTGAATGGATGAGTGGAAATTCTTTTCGATGGATAGTGGGAGACGGAAAATCAGCATTGTTTTGGGAGGATGTGTGGTACGGAGAAATTGTTTTAAGATCAAGATATCCGCGATTATATATGTTAGTGTCAAGGAAATATATTACGGTGTGTGAAATGATTAATACAGGCGATTGGCAGAGCTTAGTCACGACAGCTTTGTTCGAGAGACATCTGTTGGATAGGGAGCTATTCACTGTGCAAATCATAAAACGAGAAGTGGACAAGGTGATATTAAATCCGTCTGTGGCCGATAGGATTGTATGGGTGCATGAAATCAATGGGCTGTTCAAAGTAAAAAAATTGACTAACTTATTGCTTAGTGATGGGAATTTTGAGGACGTAGGCTCGTTTAATTTCGACAAAATTTGGAGTCTAAAAGTGCCCCCAAAGGTGAAATATTTTTTATAGATGATTAAATTGAATAGAGTGCCAACTAAGGTATTTCTTAAAATCAGAGGGGTTAAGCTGTCTGATGATCAAATTTTATGCCCTTGGAGTGGTGACGCTGAGGAGGATGCGAACCATTTGTTTGTGTTATGTATTTTTATGCAATGTTTTTGGAATGCTTTATGTAAGTGGTGGAATATTTCAGGGACAAATATGCAGACAGTGGACGAAATTTTTTATTTTTGCTATAAGATTAGATGGCCAGGATCTATAGCATTGGCTTGGTTTGTTAGTTTCGCAGCTGCACTATGGAGTCTATGGCTGGCTAGGAATGATTTTGTTTTTCGAAATAAAAGTACTAGACTCAAAGATCTGCTTGTTTATGTGAAGATGAGAGTGTATGCTTTGTGTAAGGCGTTGAAGGAATTTAGTGCTTTAGACGAGAAACAATGGTGGGACTGGCCAGATAAGTCGGCTGCTGCATATTTATGTCCCAAGTTCGTTTGGCAGCCGCCTGCATCGGGCCAGATGAAGTTCAACGTGGATGGCTCAGCTACAAAAGAGTCAGCAGGTTGTGGGGGAGTTTTGAGGACTGTAAATGGTCACGTAGTAGCAATGTTCTTTAGACCGGTAACAGAGGTTAACTCTGATTATGCGGAGCTGGTAGCAATTAAAACTGCACTAGAGGTTTTTACTGAATCTTGCTGGTGTGGAAAGTTTGTCCTGATTGTAGAATCTGATTCTAAAATAGTCCTGAATTGGGTTCAAAATTCATCTGTTCGACCATGGAGGTGGGGAGCTACGTTTCAAGAAATTGACATTAATTTTCTGAAGATAATTGAGATCAGGTTTGTGTTCTCGCGTAGGACTACCAATAACATGGTTGATTTCTTGGAAAATATGGGGTCGACCAGGAAAATTATGTTCAAGGCAAGCTGGTGATATGTTAGCAAGTCAATTAATTTTTCAGTTTTCTTATTCTCGATTGAATGTTTTTGATTGGCAAGGTGGTATTTGGGGTTGTTCTCTTTAATTAGGTTTTGGAATGGTTCTCTGTGGAGTCTGTACCTTGTTTTGTTAAGACAGTGAAGTTATTTCGCTCAAGGTGTGCTTCACTTTCATATCTATGTTAGTCGTATTTGTAATTTGTCATGTTTCCTCAACTTTGGAGTACTCTTTTCCCCTATATAGGATTAAGGGGAGTTTTAACGAGGCTCTAAGTTGGGGATTTGTTATACTTTGAAACTGAAATAAAATTTTTCTTGTTGCTGAGCAAAAAAAAAAGAGTCAAAGTTACAAAAATTTAATAAAAAAAAATCAACCATGGACAAATTTAATAGGAAAAAAAGAGTGACATATTTTGATAGAATTCGATTAACAAATTATTAAAATTTATAATAAAATTACAAGAAAAAAAATCATAATTTGACTAATACTGATGCTAAATAAAAATGATTAAGAAATAAACACACTTGCAATAATTTTTAAAAATAACTAAAAGGAATTGGCATCACAAATAAGAGCTTGGGCTGCAGAGATTTCCAATTCGAGTTATAAGTGAAAGGGTAAAGGAATCCATGAATCTTCCAACCTGCAAAATCCGTGCGCCATGAAATCAGATGAGAACTAAAAGTTGCTCAAAATATCTCTATAAGTATTAAACAAAATTGAATTGATGTGTTTTACTATTTCATTATAGGTTTGGTTAGAATGTAATCATTTTTAAAATTAATTTTGAAATAAAAATATTAAACGTGTACTCGTGTGTTTAAGCTATTTGGATTCTAGTGAAAATATCAAACAATAAAAAATGTGTGCGTGCGTGCGTGCGTGCGTGCGTGCGTGCGTGTGTGTGTGTTTGTGTGTGCGTGTGTGTGTGTGTGCGCGCGTGCGCGTGTGCGTGCGCGTGTGCGTGTGCGTGTGCGAGTGCGTGTGTGTGTGTGTGCGCGCGAGCGTGCGTGTGTGTGTGTGTGCACATGCGTGTGTGCGTGTGCGTGTGCGTGTGCGTGTGCGTGTGCGTGTGCGTGTGCGTGTGCGTGTGCGTGTGCGTGTGCGTGTGCGTGTGTGTGCGCGCGTGCGTGTGTGTGTTTGTGTGCGCGTGCGTGTGTGTGCGTGTGTGTGCGCGTGCGTGGGTGCGTGGGTGCGTGCGTTGGTGCGTGCGTGCGTGTGTGGAGAGAGCAAAGTGCTTAACTTGGATCTAGAGAGAGCAAGTGTAACCGGGAGGGGGAGTTTTCCCACATGTGACGAGGAACTGAAGGGCAATTGGGACATAAATATTGAGATTAAGGAGTTTGAACTTGAGAGTGGTGCACAAGCAGGCAGCTGCTTCTATTTCAACTAATCCATGTAGGAGCGGGCAACATGCATTCGCAGCTGGGTCACCAGCCCCAATGTCCATTGCCCCTCCTAGCAGGTCCACACATGCACCCAGTTTCAGTGTGTCTATTGGACATGTGGCCTTGCTTAACGGTGTAGGTGGGCAGGGTTTTCCATTTGGTGGGTTAGTGATTGGTGGCACTATCACCGGAGGAAGTGTCACCGGAGGGAGGTTAATTGGTAGCTTTACTGGAGGGAGTTCAATTGGTGGCTTCAGTACAGGGGGAACCGTCACCGGAGGAACAGTCACTGGAGGAAGTGTAACAGGTGGTTTTAGAGCTGGAGGGAGTTCTACCGGAGGGAGTGTAATTGGTGACTTTACAACTGGAGGAACAGTCACCGGAGGAAGTGTAATTGGTGGTTTTAGAGCTGGAGGTAGTCCAACTGGGGAAGCGTAATTGGCGGTTTAACAACTGGAGGGAGTTCAACTGGTGGCTTCACCGGAGGAATTGTTACTGGAGGAAGCGTGATTGGTGGTTTAACAGTTGGAGGGAGTTCAACTGGTGGCTTCACTGGAGGAAGTGTGATTGGTGGTTTTACAACTGGAGGAAGTGTGATTGGTGGTTTAACATTTGGAGGGAGTTCAACTGGTGGCTTCACTGGAGGAAGTGTGATTGGTGGTCTTACAACTGGAGGAAGTGTGATTGGTGGCTTCACTGCAGGAGGAAGAGTGATTGGTGGCTTGACGACCGGAGGAAGTGTGATTGGTGGTTTTACAACAGGAGGAAGAGTGACCGGTGGCAAATGGACCGGGGGTATAACAATGGGGTGTTTACGCTTGCGATGTCCATGGCGACAGGAAGCACGAGCAAGAATTGGAGTGGCAGAGGAAATGAAAGCATGCAAATAAGAAGAAGAAATGAAATTTTAGTGGAATCCATGTTGAGTTGATTTATTAAATCATTTGCAGGGAAGCGGGAATCATATATAATAGTAGAAATAATAGAAGAAAACAAAGAAACACACTAAAAAAAAGAAGAAGATGATCACGTGAACATATATGAGCAATAAGTTTCAGGAATAAGCAACTGACAAACTTTTCTAGTTGGCAATGACAAATAAGCTATGTAAATTTCCTTTACAAATACATGGGCAAAATCCCACCATTCGTTCCCAACATATCTCTATTTGGTTCATACGACCATTACATTAGGGTTGTAAATGACACGAGTAATATCGCGAGCTATTCGAAATCGACTCGGTCAAAACTCGATAATATTCAGATTGAATGGACTCGACTCGAATCCTTAACAAGTCGAAATGAGCTACTTGATACTTGACTTGAAAAACTCGTGAGTAACTCAAAAATATAATATATTAAGATTTTATTTTTTAAAAACTAAATTATTAATAATATTAACATTTATATGTTGATTATTTTTAAAAAAATATAGTAAGATTTTCATGTATTTAAGGTTCATGTTCAAGTTTGAGTTTGAAGTTTCAATCGAGTTAAGTTTAATTTTTTTTCATTTCGAGCCTTTTCAAGTTGTTCACGAGCTACAGTTTAGGATTTCAAGTTCGAGTCGAACTTGAAAATTTTAAACTCGTGAATTTTAGAGTATAATCGAGCTCAACAATACTCGAGTTCGACTTATCTTGTTTACACCCGTACTTTACATATATTACAACTCATTAGGTCAGGACAGTTGGTTTGTTAGTTTCCTTCAAAACGCAGGGTGAGCTACTTTCTCTTGAGAGACAAGGATAATGAGAAATAGTTGCAGGCAATGCATGTGGAATGGTGGTGGCAATGGAAGCGAAGAAAAATGGTGGGGGATCTTTCTTTAATATACATTTTTGTTCTTTACGTTACACTCTAAACTATTATTTAAATATTTAGACTTGCAGCTTTCATATTAATCCAACAATAACGATATATTTTTCATCTAGGAAAGTTTTTTGCATTTGATACATATAGTAACTCCATCTCAACTAATATATATATATATATATATATATATAAGAATAATATATACTTAATTTTTAATCACATATTTTAAAGATTGATGATAAAAGAATAATATATATTTAAGAATGGTTAAATCCACGTCTTGCTATACGTTAAGATTCATTAGATATAAGAATTCCTTTAACAGACTCAATTATAAAAGATAATTTTATTTTATCGGATATGTTATTATAGAGAATGGGTGGGCGTAGGCCAATCCTTATTTTGTAATCACGTCCATCGGTGATGGTGCTTTGATGTGATGGGTAGGTCGGCTCTTTCACCTGTTCTTTTCCTTCTTTTTATTTAATATTATTAGGGTGATTTTGATTCACGAAAATTAAGATTATTAGTGAGAATGTAAGATTATTAGAGAATAAGATTATTAGAAATATTGTATTTTGTATTTAGTTGGTTTAGTAGGAATGTAAAATTATCGTATTTGGTTAAAGGAATAAAATATTATTAGATTGTATATTTGACTAAATTGTCCTTATTATATATTTATTTTTTTAACAAGTTAAAAAATATTTATATATATATTTTAAAAAATTTAAATTTATAAAATTTATATATATTTTTTATAAAATTAAAATATAAAAAGGTTTAATGAAAGGTAAAATTTTATTTTAACCCTTAAACTTTATATAAAATTTTAATTATAAATTTTTTTATAAATCTAAAATAGGTTAAGGATAAATTTATAACTTAACCTTCGTAGAATTTTTATTATTCAATGATAGAATAATGATATTTTTGGAAAAAAATTTTAAGGGCATTTTCTTCCAAAACGCCGGTTATCCAACAATACTTAAGTAAAGGGAGATAATGACATTCTCAGTAATATACCCCAAAAATCTACTATTAATAATAAAATATTACCGGAAATGATCGGTCAACCAAAATGGGAATGTGAATTACATTCCCATAAAAATGTGAATTACATTCCCATGAAAATCTCACATTTCTTGAACCAAACAACCCTTTATACATGCAAGCATGCTGATTGTATAACGAATTGGAAACTAAATCCACTAGCAATGAAACATTTCCTTGCATTATTCCATTGCGTTCATCCACCTTTCTTTCATTTTCCTTTTTGAAAAAAAATCTTATAGAGAGAATCAACCGAACAACTTTCTTACGCCGATCTCTATCAACATTAATTTTTCAACTAAATTTTGCGTCACACGTTAATATATACCAATTTAATTGGTAAAATACTCCATATTCTTCTCATAGTATACGATGATTATAGTATAATATTTATAATTTTCTTAACTAGTTGATAATATCAATTACATCCTCTTTTACCATCAAAATCAACTTAGAAAATAACAAATGTTTTTATATGTTATTGGACAATATTTAAAAATTAATACTTTATTATATGATATCTTAAAATACTCCAGTCACTTTAAAAACGCTTATTAATCAACTTAAACAATAATTTATTAAATTTGAAGTAACAATCTTTTTTAAAATAATCATATAACAGAGTTAAACGATAAAATTTACCTTAGAAAAGACAAAATCTCTGCCTTAGCATGCACGGCTATGAAATCCCAACTTTTTCCTGATCGTACTGAGAAAATATAATCTGCTGGCCCTGGTTTGTTCCCTGGATATGCAAACATATTATATTTGTAGAGTTCGATAGAGATTATAATTTGGTGGAGAAACATGGGAATTTGGAAATAAAACAAGTGTTGGTTTGAAGTGTTGACACAATCTAATAACCCTCAACTCAACCATATCTGCTTTCTTTTGTTTCTAAAGTATTGAACGATGAATATCTTACATTATTTGGATATCGATTTATATCAATTTTTCTTTTTTCTTTTTTGAATTAATCACTGGTATCCGATCTATTGACCGACTAATCCAAATCGGGTACTACAGAGGCAATGGCGATACTCCCAATCCAGTTTGCTCCATTCGCAAACGTCATGATTTGAACCTCTGACATTGCTTAAGAGACCTAGTGTCTCATCTCACTAGACCAACTGATTGTTGGTTATATCAATTTTTCTTTAAGTGTTTATATATGATTTCAGATATTATACTTATTGAGGAATACTATTTAACTCTTAAATCACATATTGATAATAAATAAATACTAACATTTCAATTATGTCGATAGTCATTTTCGTCCCATTTTATGTATTTATAATAATAATAATAATAATAATAATATTATTATTATTATTATTACAAATAAATGCAAATTAAGGCCCAAAACCCGGAGGCCCAAATAAGCAAACTCGGAGCCCCATTTTATAAGCTCAACCCGATTCAGGCCCAGAATCGATCCAGGCCCCAAGAACAAAACCCAATAATCCCTAAACCCATTTAGGGTTTTTGCTAAGTTTCTCATGCATCTCCAGCCACCATCACAACCGTTGGATCTGGAGAGATCCAACGCCCAGATTCATCCAGCAAAAACCCTAGGGTTTCATTACAACCTTAGGGCTATTCCAGTCGTCGCCTTAGGTTGATGATGATATCGTCGTCGCCGCCTCAAAGTGCTCCAGTCAACAGTCGCCACGTAGTTGCCACCTTATCGCTAGATCCAGAAGATCTAGGTGCATTTAATGCACCCAACAAGATAACCACACACATCATCAGCCCTAGGGTGAGTCACCACCATAGTTCTGGTGACTCACCGGGGTTCCCTCTATTAACCGGTCCAAAGGGCGCATCTCGAGCCCTATAAAAGGACTCGATCGAACCTGCAAAAAAAAGGAGGGCAGCCAGTAAGGAAGAAACAGACAATAACCAACCAACAAAATCTAGAAAAATAGAGATAAGAGACTGAGAGAATCTTATCGTTGTCAGAGGTCTTCAAACGTCGCCGGAAGGCCGAAAAATCTAAGGTAAAAGAACTCAAATCTACGTCGGTCTAGGGGATTTTAGAAGGAAAGGACATCGGATTCGACTTTAGGGGAAATAGGGTTTTGATTTGGTGTAAATTTCCTAATTTCAACCACCGTTCACGTACGGTGGTCGATTTCCCTTCGGTGAGGGAAATCTAGAGAGAAGGGAGAGCTTATCTCTCTTAGAGAGAGAAGCAAAAGAGAGAAATGAGAAGCTTTAAGCCTAAAGGCCAATTGTTTTCCTATTTATACCCCTTCCCAAATGGCGTCGTTTTGGAGAGGGGTATATGTGTAATTCAAGCATGGAAAAGCATCATCCGCAGTCCTTATGACTTTGTAATTTCACATTTTAGTCACTAAAATCATGTTTCTGTGCATATCAATTTGGTTTCCATATTTTACTTTGTTATATTTTAGTCATTGCCTGTATATTTATATTTTAGGTAAAATATCATATTTAGTCTATATTATTTTGATATTTTATTTTTAATCCCGAATAAATTATTAAGGTTAATTTACACTTCTAGTACCTAACTTTTGTGATGTTTCGAATTATGGCCATTAATTTTGATATTTTGTAATTTAATCCCTGAACTTTTATATTTTTAATTTTTAATATTATTATTTGTTTATTTACATTTTTAGTGCCAAAAATATGATTTATTACATAGGTAACCTTGATATTTTGTAGTTTTATAATTTAATCACTAAATTTAACATATTTACTATTTTAATTTATTATTTATATATTTGTTAATTTCTTGCCATTTGTAATTTTTTTTAAATCTTATTTTATTCGATTAATTTATAAAATATCTCCTTAATTTTCTAGAAGATATTTTTGAAGATTATTCGTATAAAATAATATCTCATTTTCATTTTTATCATAATTTAAATATTATTTGAATTTGATAATTTTAAATAATTAAAGATGACATATAATCATTAGTACCAATTTTAGGCGTTGTGGGAGTGTTAATCGTTCCCCACACGTAATCGACTCCCGAACCCTTTTTAAAGTGAATCTCTGGTCAAACGCATATCAATTTTTTATCTTTTAAAATTATTTTTTTAAAATTATTTTTAAAAGATATTTTTGGGTATTCAACTTACCTAACCTAAAAGTCGATTGGCGACTCCAAATTTGTATTTAAAATCTGACATGCCCCAATATATAAGTTAGATCGATTCCCGATAAAGCCCTAAAAAGCCCGACAGAGACCGTTTCGACAAATTACACTTACATAAATTAACACCAGTAATTTTTTTTTTTATTTCATGGAGCCAAAGTATCACCTTGGTTTATGTAGTTTTAAATTTTTTTTAACTTTAGAAAGGTGTGGTTGATAAAATGTGCTATCATTTATTATGTAAGTAGAATTTTTTTTAATGAGAACTGTTTTTGAAAGGTACATCTATATGGAACACTTTTATTTATGTGATAAAAAAGAGTCTCAATATAAATAATAAACTATTAATTTTCTAAAATTGTTTTATATAAATAATATATAAATTATATTTTTTCTTATTTAAGTATTAAAGTTTTTGTCAATAATATAAGTACATAATGTTACAAACGTTATCATTTAGGTGCTTCAACCGTGACAGACGCTAAAAAATCTATTATTTAATACGTGTCATGTTTATAAAATTTTAAAAATTTTATTTTAAATAAAAAATTAAAAAATATTATAAAATCCTAATTTATCTTAAGTAAAAAAAAAACAATTTTACTTTCTCTAAAATGGGACAACCATGCATGACAGTGAAACGCAGAGTATTTCTCCAATTTCAACCTAATATTGTCCAAAAATAAAATAAATCTCTTACATTTTAGCTTAAACCCCCCAACAAAATGTAATTTGTCCACCATGTCTAGTTGTCTACTAACTAAAATTATAATCATTTTTATTTCATTTTACACTTTAATATATAACAATATTATTATTATTATAAAATTTAAATATATATATATATTTGGAATTGTTGAAGCTAAACTGAATTATTCTAACCAGAAATCAAATATAATATAAGGGTACGGTTGTTTCATGGTAAATAACTTATGAAAAATGATTTTTTGAAAATGAATATATGTTTTTAGAAAGTATTATTTAACAATTCGAAATATTTGAGAGGCCATTGAGTTCTATATCAGGATTACAAGAGTGATCCCATAATATTTTTTTATTCCTCTGCTTCCTTCAGACATATTTTGAAAATGAATCAAGTTAAATTCATAAATCATAAAAAAAAACTAAATGAAGTTAATACAAAACGGGAGATCTCACATTAAAATAGTACAATCAATGATAAAATAAATAAGTTTAATGTCTAAAGTCATTTAGTAAGGTTATTGCGAATACATGTGCCCATTAAAAGTTATAAAGTATTTGTAGTATGAAACATCATGTAGATGCCGTTTTCCTAACTCGAATCTAAAATCTAACGACATATATACAAAAATAATAATAATAATTTCAACCGTTAAGTTTTACGAAGCTCAGTGATACACACTTACTTTATTATATTTCATGAAGTTCATAAACGTAAACATGTACATCACAATATAAGCAATAGTTATTAAGGTATTTATCATAGCTTACAATACAAGCAATCATTTCTTAACACTCATAAAATTATATATATGTATAATCAGAGTTAACATTGTGGTCTTGGGATCGAGTCTCACGGTGGACAATTCATAATTCTGACTGCCGGAGGTCTTCTACGGAAGCTGCTCTCAACTTGGCATTGGGGGCAGCCTACTACCTTGCCTCCCCCTCACCCCATTACATATGGGAATAAAATCAGCTAATTTATAATCAGAGTTAAGCGACAACAATAAAGTTTTGGAGAAAATGACTCAAAGTGTTCCTAATCCGTACCCTATTTGGTTCGAAGTATGTGATGAATTTATGTTGACTATTGAATTACTAATGTGTATTTATTTTGTTAATCTTCCTGTTGAATAACTTTAATGATGAAATTACTATTATAAACACTTACTACCATGTAAATCTAATTTATTCAATGGCAGAGCCATAAGTGAAAGTGGATATGAATTTTCTTTGATTAGTTATTTATTTTATTTATGGTGCCTATCCTGAAATTTTTTGTGTCCACCTTGAAATTTGAGTTTTCTTCGATTATTTACTTATTTTACGAATGATGTTCACTTGAAATTTTATTTGTATCCATCTCATTTAAAAAAAATTGTTGTTAATATACGTGTGTTCACTCTCAAAAATATTTTTGGATATGTTATTGATTTTATTCTATATTTCACAAAGTTTATTAATGTAAGTGTCGAAACGATTTCTTAAAAACAAATTTAATTTTTAAGTGATTTAAAAAATAATCTCGTCTCGATTGATTTGGTGTTTCCTTTTTAATAAAAAAATGATTCGATGAGTCATCATCAATCTTTAATTAGGGTATGATTGGGCACCCAAAATGTTTTGTCATTTTACTAAAATATAATTTAAGAATTATTAAAAATGACATTTTAAGGTCTGTGTACCAAAAAATTGAGTTTGAGAGTCGATTACACGTGGGGAATGATTAGCACCCCCACAGTGTCCTAAATCGGTACCTAGTCAATTAATTGGTTGTCTTTGCAATGATCTTACAAATTTGAATTTAATTTAAGATCCCTTTTTAGACACATTCCTTGAGACGGAAAATGACAATATTTAATTATTTCCTATCGAGAAGAAAATGTCTCTCATACCTTAAAGCAGTCATTTCTTAATCCAATTGAAATAAGGAAATATTTCTATTCCGTTCGAAAATACATTGCTAATTCAAGTTTCAAATGCATGAATAATGATGAAAATAAAGATTAATTAAACACGATTTATCAATCCTTTTATAAAGAAGAAGGATGTTCGATTATTTAAAAACATCGAGATCGGACCTTTTATAAGTTCTAACGATTTTTTCTCAAAAAATTTAAATAGACTAACATTTCTTTTTCTCTCATTCCCAAATTTTAAGAGCAATTAAATTTTATGGTTTTCATATAATGGGATATGTTTTCTTTTTAAAATCATCGGAAGTGGCTTTCTCATTAGTTAAGACAGTTACTTCACAACGACCTTAAAATGAAAAGATGTTACCCTTAGTCTAATTATTTGAATTGAGTCGAGTTATGCTTATGGGGTATCATACAAATTGATCAAAATAAAACCCAAACCTATACGTACAAACATATATACATGACATTTATACAGACAAAATAACACTATAATATTTACAAATAACCTAATATAATATACTACTTCATATATAGTAATTAATTATAAAGTACATATATATATATATATATATATATATCAACGTAAGACAGCTTATATAGGTTATAAAACAAACTTTCTATATATATATATATATATATATCATCTTATGAAGTCAAAATCATAATATACAGTAGATTTTGAAATATGATAGATAATGTACATTACATACTAAAAATATGTGATAACTAAAACAACTGAACACTAACAAAATAATATAAATATATTTTACACATATACAGAGAGCTTTATAAACAAATATATCTATACGACACTGTATAATATATTTAATAAATAACATTTAAAAAGTTAAAAATCTCTTTAAAATATATAACAAGCACATTTATAAAAAAATATATAAAGACTAAAATGATTTGTATATATATAAATTATAATTAATATGAATTTATGCAAACAAATAAATTGACACAACACCTATACGCTAATAGAATATACATACATATATTAGCAAAACAGAACATGATATCCAGGATAAAAATATCCTTATGACCATAACAACAAAAATAGTAAAGATCAAGGATTAACAATGCAAATAACACAAAATAGGGCACTGGAAACATAAATAACCCAAATTTCATGCAATGGTCAAAACAAAAGGGCATACAAATTTAAGGACTTCTCACACGAATAACCAAAATACTAGATTCCATAAATAAAAACATCTCAAACATTTAGGACTATAACTGTAACATCTTGAAATCCGGGTCAGTGACTAAAATGAGAATTTTTGAAATTTTGGGGATCAATGTAGTAAATTTTAAAGTTCAAGGACTTAAAGAGGAATATTTCATTGTTGGATTAAATTATAATTATGGAAAGATTAAAAGGGTAATACGGTCTTTTTCTTTTTAAAGATATTTTCCCCTTATATAAGAGAAACACGTGGGGGGAGAGTTATCTGGAAGCTCTCTTCTTCTTCTTGCTTTCCTCTTCTTCACGTTGGCTCTAGCTACAAAGTTGTGTTGGATTTTTGTTGTTGATTTCTGTTGAGTTAATCGATTGACTGAATTGGCAATAAAAATTTTGGTGGAAGCTTTTGCAGAAAATTGAAAGAAATTGCACAGCGATTTAGAGTGGTTCGACTTTATCAACCAAAGTCTACGTCCACTACCTTAGCTATCCACACTAAGGATTTTCCAACAAATTCACTAATTTGTTCTTTCTTTTGAGGCCAAAGAGATAACCTTACAACTCCCTCAAGAATATACCCCAATTCTTGAGAACACTCTTTTCTCAAAGAGAAATACAAATTTGCAAACTTACAAGAAAAACCTCACAAGGCAAATATGTTTGCACAATTCTAGAACAAAGAAAGAACACTCAAGAATAAATAAAATTGAGCACAATAAGTGTTCTTGAAAGCAAAATGAATATTGAATGAAAAAATAGGCTTGAAATGCTCAAACTTGAGGTTTGATGCTTTCTCTTTGATTCTCTCTTGATTCTAATTGCTTGATGTTTCTTGTTGTTGATCAATGGCTTCTAAGCTTGCTTAAATACATCTTGAATCACTTCTGATTGTTAGGGATGATTAGAGAAAATAATATAGTCGTTTTAGTGTGAAAACAATTAATAAAACAGTTTGGAGCGTGGGGGGAATCGGTACCCCCTATGGGGAATCGGTTCCCTAAGTGTAAAATTCAAATATTTTGACCGTTATACAAGGGGGAATCGGTACCCCCTGGGGGAGAATCGGTTCCCTTCGAGCATTCTGGATTTATCGGAGCCAAACCATTCAGGGGGAATCGGTACCCCCTTGGGGGGAATCAGTTCCCTCTAAGCAATCTAGAATTTTTGGCTTTGAAATGGTTCGAAATACTTTGTAAAATTATTTTGAAATTGTTTTTAAGATTAAAACTTAATTTTACACTTGAGTAAGAATTAAAAATGATCTTTGAAAGATTTGGAGTAATGTTTTGATATTCGAATAATTCTATCGAATATACTTAGAAAATCATTTGGAAAATCTTAAAATTCATTTAACTTAATTTGTTATATCAAAATATCAAAATATTTTCAACAATCCCCCCCTTTTTGATATAACAAAACATTTTAGTAATTTTAAGATTTTGAGATTTTGAAATCAAGTTTTGAAATTACTCCCCCTTACTTTAACACTAGCACTTCTCCCATTTATCATTTAAAAAACACATTTAACACTTCTCCCCCTTTTTGTTAAATAAAAAAGACATTTTAAAGAATTAAACAAGGTTCTGAAATCATTTAGCCAATTGATTATATTTTAAGCTGCTAAGATCACAAGCAAGAGAAATGTTAGCCATTAGTTTCATAATCAATATTCATAATTAATGTGACATGTCAAAATTGGTCATATTGCTATAATGATGTAAATGATGCAATAAATTTAACTAAACCATCAAAAGAAAATATTTAAATTCAAATAAACAAATCCAAAGTCACAAAATCAAACAATCCAAAAAGTTGAAGAAATAATCGTTTAGTTCAAAGTCGGCCATTTCGTGAGTGAGGTCATTAATACGCGCGTTGGTTGCTTCATTGTTTGCACGCATCTCCCGAAGAATTTCTAATTATTGAGCTCCCATTGTGGATAAATGGGACTCTATAGAAGTAAAGCGCGAATCTATGGTAGCATATCGAAAATCGAATGTCTCCATAAAGGTTTGAAAATATGGAGGCATTTGATGCGTTTGTTGTGCTTGCTCCTCGAGCTGCTTAGGCTCATCTTCGGCTTCATCGATGTCTCACATTAATTGCTCAAGCTCGAGATCTTCGTCAGCTTCGGGTGGAGCTTGTGAAGAACTAGCTCCCGGAGTATTTGCAGAAGATCGAACCCATTCATCGGTTTCCTTATCCTTAATCCATCCCGCTCTCGTTAAGGAAAGAAGGTTAATTTGTTTCTTAAGGGGAAAAACGGCATCTAGACCGACTCTAAGCCCAGCTTTGGAAAACAGATTACTCAAAATGCAACCGTAAATAAGAGATGAACAGATTTTCTTGTTAGGAACAAGATTTACGATTTCAACAATTTCAGCAAAAATAATCTGAGGTAGGTTAATTTTAATATTTTTTTTGAAACAATGTAACCACCAAAGATCTAAGGCTCTAAGAGTAGAATAACGACCTCCGGATGGTCGAAAACACCAAGAAATCATCAGATGAAGAAAACGTTCATGTAGGTCTAAGACAATCGCACTATCTCTTCTTTTATAACGAGATCCTAAAACATGTTTTTCATTTGAAATACCATCGTTATCTAATCCGAATGTATTGGCTATGTAAGCCGAGTCAATATATAAGAATTGTCCTAGGAGGTAGGAACGAATTCCTATGGTTTCGGTTTCAGTTTGGTTTTTAACACAAACGGCATTAGAATAGAAAATACGAACAAGTTGATGGTAAACGATGGGTTCAAGGTCAAAGAGTTTATCAAATTTCCACTCTTGTAAAAGAGGAAGATATTTAAAATTAATAGCTAACATAGCTTGACGAGAAGGAATACGTTCTTCCCGGATTTTGTAAGAGTCGAAATATTGATAATACCAAAAACGATAATTTCTAGGACCAGGATGATTGAAACACGAATTTTGGATAGTCAAGTTAGGATCAATGGGATTAGGATTAGAAATTGGAATAGGAGGAGGATTTGGAGGTGGATTTGGTTGACGGTGTGAGCGACTAGATGATGACCTAGCACGTTTAGGATTGGATATGGTTTAGGAAATCGGAATAGGATTGATAACCTGCAATTTAGAAAACACATGTATACAATTCAATCAATCTCAAAACTCAATTGAGTCCTCAATATTTCAAGGTTCTCTAAATCAATCCTAATGGGCAAAGGTTTTGAAAAACTTTTGAAAAATATGGTTTTGAGAAACAATATATGTATAGTTTTCATAACAACAACATAATTTAATCAAAACACAATAATTTGAAAATTAACATTTTTTTTAATTTCGAAAATTTAAAAAATCTTTGGAAAATTCTTGTGTTTTTGATGAAATTAGTTGTAATATCTAGTTTCTAATCACTAAACAATCAATGCCCAATCTAAAGTTCATCCTAGAACTAATTAAAACTAGTCATATGTTCAAAATCAATTAAATAGTGAGTTTAGAAAATTTTACCTTGAAGGATGAGATTGAGTGGATTTTGATGTTGTTTGCACGATTTTAATGATGATTGCAAGTTTAGGAGATGATATTTGTAGTGAATTCCGATTAAAATCGATGATTTGAGGCAAGAATGGAGATAGGGAGAGAGTTGAGAGGGAACGGCGGAAGAGAGAAAAAGGTTTTGAACAAAAATAAGGGTTCTGCCCGTGTATAACCAGAACCCCAGGGGGGGTATCGATTCCCCTGTGGGGGGAATCGGTTCCCCTTCAAAGGGGGAATCAGTTCCCTCATGGAGGGATCGATTCCCTCTGCACCAAAATGCTAAAATCTGATTTTAAACACTCAAAATGCTAAATTAATTTCCTCTAGTGGTATTGGCAACTCATATATTGAAAATTAATCATGTTCAAATAATTAAACTAATCTTTAAACGATATTTGAACATAAAATTAATTTTTCATCAAGAATCATAAACTCCCCCTAACTAATAGCAATGAATTCAATCAAAAATTAATATTATAAGCATTTTTCATTTATTATTAAAAGTGCTAAAATTATTTTTAACACTAAGTGAAAATAAGTTGGTCAAACCTAATTCTCTCCTAAGTGTCCAAAATCTTTCCTAGTCTAAGGGTTTTGTAAAGATATCCGCTAATTGGTGCAAAGTATCAACAAATTCTAGAACTACATCTTCCTTAGTGACATGGCCTCTAATGAAGTGATGTCTTATTTCAATGTGCTTAGTTCTAGAGTGTTGGATGGGATTTTTAGTGAGACAAATAGCACTAGTATTGTCACATTTGATAGGAATGGTACCTACTTCAATTCCATAATCAAAAAGTTATTGTTTCATCCATAAAACTTGTGCACAACAACTACCAGCTGAAATGTATTCGGCTTCAGTGGTAGATAATGCAACACAATTTTGTTTCTTTGAAAACCAAGAAATTAGCATATTTCCAAGGAATTGGCAAGTATCGGAGGTGCTTTTCCTATCTAATTTGCATCCTCCATAATCCGCATCAGAAAAAGCATGCAAGATAAAGCTAGAGTCTCTAGGATACCAAAGTCCTAAACTAGGAGTGTCCTTAAGGTATCTAAAGATTCTCTTAACAGCTAGTAAATGTGATTTCTTAGGACATGATTGAAATCTAGCACATAAGCAAACACTAAACATAATGTCCAGTCTACTTGCAGTTAGATAAAGCAAAGAGCCAATCATTAACCTATATAATTTTACATCTACATATTTACCTCCTTCATCTAAGTCAAGCTTTGTTGAAGAGCTCATTGGAGTGTCATGAGGTTTCCCATTTTCCAGTCCAAACTTCTTGAGCATATATTTGACGTACTTAGCTTGATTGATGAAGATGCCATCTTTTCTTTGCTTGATTTGGAGTCCCAAGAAAAATTAAACCTCCCCCATCATGCTCATTTCGAATTCACTTTGCATTAGCTTAGAAAATTCTTGGCAAAGAACATAATTAGTAGAACCAAATATTATATCATCAACATAAATTTGAACTACTAATAAATCTTTACCTTTATGCTTTAGAAACAATGTAGTGTCAACCTTCCCTTTTGAAAAACCTTTTTCAATTAAAAAATTTGACAATCTTTCATACCAAGCTCTAGGAGCTTGTTTTAAGCCATAAAGAGCTTTTGTCAATTTAAGAACATGGTCTGGAAATTTTGAATCTTCAAAACTTAGAGGTTGTTCCACATACACTTCTTCCTTTATAAAACCATTTAAAAATGCACTTTTAACATCCATTTGATACAATTTAAATTCATGAAAACATGCAAATGCTAGTAACATTCTAATTGCTTCCATCCTAGCTACGGGAGTGTATGTTTCATCATAGTCTATGCCCTCTTCTTGAGTATACCCTTGAGCCACAAGTCTAGCCTTGTTTCTCACTATATTACCACTCTCATCAATCTTATTCCTAAATACCCATCTAGTACCTACAGTAGATTTATTACTAGGCCTTTCAACTAATGTCCATACTTTACTTCTCTCAAATTGATTTAACTCTTCTTGCATAGCCATAATCCAATGTTCATCATTTAATGCTTCTTTAATATTCTTAGGCTCTATGCATGAGATAAATGCAACATAATTACAAATATTTCTAAGAGAAGATCGAGTTGTTACCCCTTTGGATGGATCACCTATAATTTCACCATCCTTGACATAGTTGTACTCTCTTAGATAAGATACTTCCCTTTCTTCAATGGTTGGATTCTCAAGAGGATCATGAGTTTCCTCATTTTTCGTTTCTTCCTTTGATGATGGTTCTCCAACGTCATGTCTAACGTCATTTGTATTTATAACACCTACATCATCATTCACACAAGAATCCTTCCTCGGAAGGGGATTATCATCGAAAACAACATGTATAGACTCTTCTACAACTAAAGTTCTTTTATTAAATACACGATAAGCTTTAGAATTTAAGGAATAACCCAGAAAAATTCCTTCATCACTTTTAGCATCAAATTTGCCAAGGTTTTCTTTACCGTTGTTTAAAACAAAACATTTACATCCAAAAGGATGAAAATAACTAATGTTAGGCTTTTTATTTTTGAAAATTCATATGGAGTTTTCTTTAAAATTGGCCTAATCATTACTCGATTTACAACATAACAAGCGGTATTTGTGGCTTCCGCCCAAAAATATTTTGGCAAATTATTTTCACAAAGCATAGTTCTAGCCATTTCTTATAAAGTTAGATTTTTCCTCTCAACAACTCCATTTTTTTGAGGGGTTCTAGGTGCTGAAAAATTATGGCTAATACCGTTAGAGTTACAAAATTCAGTAAATCCAAGATTTTCAAATTCAGTTCTATGATCACTCCTAACACTAGTTATAGAGTACCTTTTCATTTTGGATTACTTTTGAAAACGTGATGAATTGTTCTAATGCTTCATCTTTAGTACTTAAAAATAGAACCCAAGTATATCTAGAATAGTCATCTACCAAGACAAATGCATATTGTTTTCCACCCAAGCTAGTAGTTCTAGTTGGCCCAAAAAGATCTAAATGGATTAATTGTAAAACTCTACCAGTTGATACATCATTAATGGATTTAAAAGAAACTCGCTTTTGTTTTCCTTTAGCACAAGAATCACAGATTTTATCAATATCAAATTTAAGTTTAGGCAACCCTCTTACTAGGTCTCCTTGAATTAACCGTTACAAAACACTCATACTATCATGTCCTAGTCTCCTATGCCATAACCAACTATCATGCTCATCCTTAGCAACTAGGTATAAATTAGTCATATCAAAAGAATCTAAATGCACCATGTATATATCCCTATTTTATGACCAACAAGCATAATCGAAAATAGATGCAATGTCAATCAATTTTGCAATCATTTAAAATAAAACATTGTATCTTTTATCAAATTTATTTTTCAAAAGATTATGCTTTTAACCCATTCACATATAAAACATTATGCAATGTTGATTATAGAGATTAAGAGCACATGCATAAAGTTTTTGAAAATGTTATGCATTAAAACTTTATAATATTTAAACAAAAATCTATGCATAAACATTAAGAAAAATTTCAGGTCGAAATTTTTTGCAAAACCGAAGTTCTTGAAAAATCGATATCAATTGTTAAAGAGATATCAATTATTTTTTAAAAACAATTTTGACCAAAAATTAATATGATGAACTAGAGTTTATAAAACATTACCAAAAATTACCATGTTCATCATACAATATTTTTCAACATACATGAGATAAAACATAATTCAACATTTAAAACCTCATGCATGCATAAACTAAATGAGCAGCCAAATAATAAAAATATTAAGTTTAGAGGTTACCCATTCCCTTTTTATGTGTGGCTAGAGCATCTTGAATATCATCATCTTTATCACCATTGCTCTCACACACCTACAAGAGACATTTAAGTAGATTTTGGTATCCAAATTGCTTTGGATCCTTGAACATTAGTTTCAATGCCTCTTGTTCATTTTGGAACCCATACTTGTTTAATTTTAAATCATTTTCCTTTCTTTAAAGGACAATTATGTTCCTTATGACCATGATAATGACAATGTGAACATATTGTCATTATTGAACGAGATGAATTATTTAGAATGATCTCTTTTTCTCTTGTTAAACATTCAAGCTTATCTTTTAAATTGAAATTTTCTTTTTCAATACTTTCAAATTTCATTTTTGAGAGTTCTAAATCCTTCTTCAAGATTTCATTTCTAGAAGAAGTTTGTTTAATTTGAAAATTTCTTTTTCAAAGTTTTCAGATTTTATTTTTGAAAGCTCTAACTCCTTTCTCAACATTTCATTTTGATTTTCCAAGTCTGTTTTAGCTTTCAAAAGAATATCATTTTTAGCAATAAATTTAGAAATTAATTTATTGTATTTGGATTTCATGGTCTCAAACTCCGAATATACTTTATCATAAGCATCTTGTAACTCATTAAAAGATTTTGAATTTGATATATTTGAGTTAGAAGATACCTTTGGCTCTGTGAGAGCTAATAGAGACATCACTTTTATTGGTTCTTCTTCTTCCTTGTCTTTATAGATCTCCTCAAGCTTATCCCACATTTCCTTGGCACTTGAACAAGAAGAAACTCCTTTATATACATTAGGATCAATTGCACAACACAACATGTACATAGCCTTTGAGTTTTGTTGAGCTTCCTTCCGTTCTTGAACACTCCACTTCTTTGCCTTCTTAGTAGGAGAGGAATATCCTTTCTTGATTATCATCCAAGCTTCCATATCAAATGCTTTGATGAATATCATCATACACCTCTTCCAATGACGATAATTTGTTCCATTGAAGTGTGGAGGCACGTCAATAGGTCTGGATTCTTCCATGGAGAATGAACCAGAAGTAGACGCCATCTTTATCGATTTAACTCTTCCCGAATTGACTCAAGAGGCGATTAAACCTTCAAATGAGTGAGGCTCTGATGCCAATTGCTGAGTTAATCGATTGACTGAATCGGCCAAGAGGGGGGTGAATTGGCAATAAAAATTTTGGTGGAAGCTTTTGTAGAAAATTGAAAGAAATTGCACAGCGATTTAGAGTGGTTCGACTTTATCAACCAAAGTATACGTCCACTACCTTAGCTATCCACACTAAGGATTTTCCAACAAATTCACTAATTGTTCTTTCTTTTGAGGCCAAAGAGATAACCTTACAACTCCCTCAAGAATATACCCCAATTCTTGAGAACACTCTTTTCTCAAAGAGAAATACAAATTTGCAAACTTACAAGAAAAACCTCACAAGGAAAATATGTTTGCACAATTCTAGAACAAAGAAAGAACACTCAAGAATAAATACAATTGAGCACAATAAGTGTTCTTGAAAGCAAAATGAATATTGAGTGAAAAAATAGGCTTGAAATGCTCAAACTTGAGGTTTGATGCTTTCTCTTTGATTCTCTCTTGATTCTAATTGCTTGATGTTTCTTGTTGTTGATCAATGGCTTCTAAGCTTTCTTAAATACACCTTGAATCACTTCTGATCGTTGGGGATGATTAGAGAAAATAATATAGCCGTTTTAGTGTGAAAACAATTAATAAAACAGTTTGGAGCGTGGGGGGAACCGGTACCCCCTATGGGGAATCGGTTCCCTAAGTGTAAAATTCAAATATTTCGACCGTTATACAAGGGGGAATCGGTACCCCCTGGGGGGGAATCGGTTTCCTCCGAGCATTCTAGATTTCTCGGAGCCAAACCATTCAGGGGGGAATCAGTACCCCCTTGGGGGGAATCGGTTCCTTCTGAGCAATCTGGAATTTTTGGCTTTGAAATGGTTCGAAATACTTTGTAAAATTATTTTGAAATTGTTTTTAAGATTAAAACTTAATTTTACACTGAGTAAGGATTAAAAATGAACTTTGAAAGATTTGGAGTAATGTTTTGATATTCGAATAATTCTATCGAATATACTTAGAAAATCATTTGGAAAATCTTAAAATTCATTTAACTTAATTTGTTATATCAAAATATCAAAATGTTTTCAATAATTTCTTGAATTTCTAAGTGGGTTTTGATTCTTTGGGTATTAAATAAGCTTAAGGAAAGCTTATGTGGGATTTAAACATTAAGAAGAAAGAATTAGAAAGGAAATTTGATTAAGGGTTTACAAATAAAATTGTGATATAAAGAGATTTTTGAAGTTTTATTGATGATTTTGACTTGTCATTAGAAGGATTAAGAAGTTAAGAGCATTAGAAATGAATTTAGAACACATTGAAAGTTTGATGAAATTCTTTGATTTAAGAGTTATAGTGAGATATTGAATGTAATGAAGTGTTATAGTGTGGTTTACATGTGTATAGATGAGTTTAAGGGCATGAGGAGAGGTTAATAAGTAGAATTTGGGGGTAAAGTGCTAAATTTTCGGGCTTAAAAATGAAAATCTGGGCAAAGGGTATCGGTACATGTTGAGTGGGTACCGATACTACATGGCCATTTAAGAGGATTTGATGCAAGGGGTATCGGTACCTGTATGAACAATATCGATACCCTATGGAATAGGTATCGATACCTATGTGGAGGGTATCGATATAGGGGGAACTTCAAAGCTAATTTTGGTATCGATACCTGGATAGGGTATCGGTACCTAGCTTAGAGGTATCAGAACCCTAAGGGTGGTACCGATACCAATTAAGTTGGAAAGTTGAAATTGGAGTTTTAATTAGTTGATATTGATATGAATCGTAGCAAGTAATTTGAATCTCGTCATTCATTAAATCGCGTATTTGTGTAGATATCGATCGAAAACAAAATTCAGATAAATCGTCAGAGTAAGATTCTCAAGAGAATAAGAGTTTGGTAGTGTTCATTGAGACCCAGGTGAGTACATGATAATAAGTGTAAGTTATGCTATGAAAGTAAGACTTGCGATAAGTCTAATTATGATATTAGGTTACATGAGTATGTGAATATAAGCATATAGGGATATGATGCTTAGATGTGTCTGAGTTCACGCATATGTCTAGAGATAAATGTATTTCTATATTTGTTCTGTGTGAATACATGCATGTGTGAATATGCCTTGTATGTATTACATGTATGTGATTTATATGAAATAAAAGGATAAAACATTAGATAAATGAAAATATATGAACCATATGATATGAGCTATATGTGCTACATGACATAATGAGTTTTATGAGAAATGACATAAGCTACGTGATGATATGTGATATAAATATAAGAACTTGTGATATGAGATATGTGATAAGAAGATATGAGACTCCAAGTGAGTATTACATGATATATGTGATAAGAAGCCATGAGCTTATATGTGTATATGATATGAATATGTGAAAGTGTGATAACATAATAATAATGCCCATGTTGTGTATTATGAGAGCTAGGGGTATAATTGGCATGCCAAGAGTCGAGGGTTCTATGTGGTCCTTCGGGACAAATTTTACGCGCCCCTAGTGGGAATATTACGAGCTGTGGTGACAATATATGTGCACAACCTCTATGTACTCACATACCTTAAGTTCTCAAAAGTATACATGGGCTTTAAAGATAATAAATAACTCGTTATGATAATATGTGTTTTCTTTGGTGAAATGGTAATTGTGTTATATGACATGTTTAAAGAATAAGTTCAGGATCATACGATAATAGGAGTGAGGATAATAATAATAAGGGCATATGTGTATTTACGATATGAGATGATATGTACTTGTGTATGATATGATATTAGAAATTAATCATGCATTGTTGTGTTTTAGAGTTTATATTATATGTTTATGTCAAGTATATGCTCATATGATAGAAATGAAGTAATGATAATAAAATAGGTAATGACAAACATGTTAATGATGATTTAAATATGTATATAAGTATGATGTGTATTACATGATATATACATACATTTGTTAGTTTACATTATGTAATTGCATGTCTCACTAAGTCCATGACTTAGCGTGTAAGTGTCTTACATGTAGGCGTTGATAAGCAAGAGGATCGAGCTTAGAATCAGCAGAGCAACATATCTCCACTCGAAGATCAGATCAGAAATATTTTGTAAAGTATGTCTTGTTATGTAATTTAGTATGTTGGCATGTAAACAAAATCATTAAGTATGTACGCTCTGATGGAGTTTGGTAATGTTTTGAACATGTTTATGTAAAAAAAATAACTATATGGAATAGAAGTTTTAAATTTTCTATGGTTTTCATAAAAGTACATATTTTGAATAAATAATGTGACACCTCGGATTTGTATCCAGGTCGGATACAGGTTAGGGGTGTTACAATAATGTGAATATAAATAAAATAAAGAGACTCCAAACATAATAATCCATTTCATTTCAAGATCACAACAGAGAGCTACAAAGAAAAAAGCACCTAAACAACTATTTACTCCTAAAGTCTCAAAAAAACACGGGTGATACTAGGGATAAATAGCGTCATTTTGGTTTTCATTTATATATTCTATTATAACCTAAAAAACCCTAGTTTTCTCATTCTTCCCTCTTCACTCAGTCATTCCCTCTCCCTTCTCTCTCATTTTGTTTCTCTCGACCGAGAGGGGAGATGAGCCTCCCCTCTGGCCACTTCCCAAACGGCCACGATGAGGGGCCAATGACCACTCTCTTCTTTTTTTTCTTTTCACCGTGAGACATGAACAAGTCCCCACCAACCACCATAGATCGGTGGCCACGATAAGGGTAACCAAACCCTATACCCCTTTTTCCTTATAACTAAAAAAAACAAACCTATGAACCTTTTTTTACTTGAATCTAGGTCTAGGTTTGAAAGAATATTGCCCTTTGATAAATCCAGTGAAGCAACATTAATGTCCTCGCTAAAGGTAAGCTTTTCCTTTTTTTTTCCTTTTTTTCGTTTTTTTCTTGTTTGAATCTCCTCTTTTCCCTCTCTTTCGGTTATGATATCTATCTCTCTGTTCTCTTTTTTTTCTTTTAAAATCAAATTCAAATGCCTCTTTTCGAACTGCTTCCCTTTGTTTTTATGGTTTCTCTATGTGTTTGGTGAGCATAGGGACTAGGTTGCAGGGACATGAGTATAGGCAGCAAGTGAGGAAAATCGGGGCTTTGAATTCCCCAAATTTTTTGAGATTAGGTTTTGATTAGGGGTAGAACTGAGGTGATCGGAAACTGGCTTCTCGACGGTGAATGGACTTCGACGGTGGTTGCGTGGCATATATGGATAACCCTAAAATTAGGGTTAACCAAAGTTGTAACATAATGGGTCATGGGGCTTTGTAATATGTTGGGCCTATTGGTGGGATTTTAGGGCTGGTTGGCCCTTTGTAATCGGGCTCATTCTATTGTTGGGCTTCGGGTGACGTAAAGACCTATAAAAAAAATAATAATAACAAAAAGATCTGGGCGAAAACAACTGTCTACAGTAAGTATGCACGTCAGAGTATAAATAAGAGATTGTTAAAATATGTATCATAACTTACAATACAAACAACCATTATATAACACACATAAAAAAATACGTATCAGAGTTAGGCTTCAATATTATTTTTATATTTATATTAATAACATATTCATATGAAAATTTCATCTAAAACTGACACTTTTTCAACTTGAAAAAATCAGCAAATAAATACCGATGATTGTCGACAACAAATAATAAGTAAAAAATGAAAGAAGATTGGATAAAGATAATAAAGATGAAGAAAGATATTAAAAACAGATAAAAATAAAGAAGATAAATGAATAAAAATGGATAAAGTGTTGAGAGACGAAGAAAAACATATTAGTTAAGGTAAAGCTTCGGGAATTAAAAAGACAATAAAAAAAAGGTGACATTATTTCAAGAAGGAAATACAAGATTAAGTAAATTTTATCAAATTATCTTTATATATTTTTTTTAACAGTTTAAGCTTTTAATATATTTTTTATATCTAAAAAATCATTATGTTACTATTCAAATTTAAATTTAAATTTGGTGAAAAAATAAAGAGTTAAATATGACTTTTGATATCTAACATAGCATTGATTTTAATAATGTAATTAAGTACTTAACTTTTTAATAGTACAATTAGGTATCTAGGTCTTTTAGTGCAATTTATTATAAAAAATTTTTTGATACAATTAGGTGCCCAAAATTTTATTTTTGGTGCAATTTGGTACCTAACTTTCTTTTAAATCGTGTTCATACGTGAAATTTAGGGTTAACTACATAGATGATAACTTATCTTTGTGTTTTGTCCACTTTTGATTATTGATTTCAAAAAAACATAAGATATAGTCACTTTTTGTTTTTATTTAATTAAGATATGATCACTTTCATTTTTATTTAATTAATATGTAGTCACTCGAGTTAACTACCGTTAACAACATTTAAATATTTTTGATATAATCACACATTTGGTCACTCTTATTTACATATTCTCTCAATTTAGTCATACAATTAATAAATTAAAATAAATTTAATCCTCCAATCGAATAATACCACATGTCATGCCAATAGGGTTGTTTAAAAATACCCGACTCGATTGAGCTGACACGTTGACCTGCCGACCCAATTAAAAATATTGGGTATTTATAATAGAAAATATCCGATTTTCTAGGTCAGGTACTCGGTCGAGCATGAATCACAAAATGTTGGTTAACTGGGACCCTCCGACCCAGTACCCGATTTATTATATACTTTTTATTTTTTATTTTATTTTATTTTTTATTTTATTCATAATCCTCAAATTATTTTACTCTAACATTCTAAAATCTTAATTTCTTAAATTTTGACACCATAACGTTCTAAATTCTTAATTTCTTAAATTATTTCACATTAACGTTCTAAATTATTTTTTAAAATATTTATTTTAACTTCAAAATATTTTAAATTTAATTATATTCTTAATTTTAAATTTTAATAACTTTTATTTAATTTGAAATTTTAAACTTTATGTGTGGATTATATATATTATAGACTTTTAAATTTTAGATTTTTTTACACAACTTTTTTTAAAATAATATAATTTAAATAAAAAATAAAAAAATTATAAACCGAATATCCGTGACTCGAATTATATAATATAATTATATATATATATATTAACTTAAATATTTTTATATCAACTTGGATTTGATTTCGATCGCTTCGATCTGCCATATTTTCCAGATTTTTCTTGCCATCATAGAAGGCAATAAATGAAGTTTCTGGATCTTTTTACTGTTTATTTTTGTTAGTTTATATTTGAAAATAACCATTTTTGCAGCTTACTGTTAAATAATTGGAAGCAGGGAATCGACTTCAAAAACAGAAAATGGTACGCCGATGATATCCTTTTCTTTAATTACTTTATTTCTTGTTGCATTTTTTAATATACATTTGGTCAATGCATTTATACAGGTTTAATTTTCAATGACTCCCTTGCGAGAATTTTTTTTTCGCTATTTCTTTACATAGTAATTTAATCTGATTGAACATAAGGAATATGAGATATAAGTTGCTGTTGAACTGTGGAGGATTTGATAACATATGGGAACCATAAATCATTAGTAGAAGGATGGAGTTGCTATGAGAAAAAGAAAATACTATGTAGATCTAAAATACCGTAATTTGTAGTATTTGATTATTGATGATTTCAAGGTCCAGTGGGAGGATATTGAAATAGGGGATAGGTTCAACGGGTGGGCGATTTGGCTGTGGTGACTGGGATAGGGAGATAGCACAGGTGAAGTGCTGAATAGTCTGGAGCAATTATAAAAGAAATATCTATTCATAATCTTTCTTAATACACACGGACACACACGCACACACGCACACACACGCACACGCATACACCCGCACACACACGCACACACACACATAAGCACTCACCCGCACACGCGCACACACGCGCCCACGCGCACACACGCGCGCACACGCGCGCACGCGCGCACACACACATAGGTACACACACACAGGTACGTAGGTACGTAGGTACAGGTACATGTACGTATGTACGTATGTATATACGTACATATGTACATACATACGTATATACATACATACGTAAATACGGACATACGTACATATTTACATACACACGCACACACACGCACACACACGCACACACACGCACACACGCACACACGCACACACGCACACACGCACACACGCACACACATATACATACATATATAGGTACATACGTACACATACATATATAGGTACATACGTACGTATGTATATACGTACATATATATGTACATATGTACATACGTACGTACATACGTACGTACGTAGATGCAATTACTCAAACGTATGACTTCTAAAGTGATCAATACTCCCTTTAACCATGAAATCTGCTTAATATATTCAACCTACAGCAAAATATAAATCTAAATGTATTTGAACAATATTATTTGTAAAATCAAGAAAATATCATAAATTTAGAGAGGGGTGGACCGATGATAGGTGAGAGAAATGAATGCAATTTCAATGTTATATGAATGCAATTTCAATGTTATATGAATGCAACTTTAAGTAATGTTTTTAAATAGCAGTGGTTTCAAATTTTGTTGGTAGTGACTTTTATATGTGGGTAAAATACACCCTTGATTTTCCAAATTTACATATCTCAGGAAATTGTTGAAACAAAATATACATATCTGGGGAAATTTTTTACTTTATTTAAGGTGCGACAAAATGGAGTACTAGTTTTTATTAAATATAAAGTAATTTCAGTGGTTGAGATGGACATTTTCCCACTAAAGTGGGATATATTCTTACAATGAAAATAGGGTAAACTATGTATTTAATCACCGAATCATCACTTCAGTTCTATTTTGGTTATCCAATTATATTTTTCTAAATCAGCATTAATGTTACGTTCTTATTTCGTTTTAGTCACCCTTCGTTAAAAAAATTAATAGATTTGTTGACGTGATATTTTCTATTTTTTCAATGATGATGTGGCATTATCTTATAGTGACACATCATCATCAACGTTTATTCTTAATGATAGTGACCAAAATGAAACTAAAACGTAACATTAGTGATTATTTAAAAAAAATAGTTGGATGACTAAAAGAGAACCAAAGTGATAGTTAAGTGACTAAATATGTAGTTTGTCCATGAAAACATTCTAACCAATCAGTACCTTTATGGATAAATTGTTTTTTAATATAAATGGGTAAATCGTTGGTGTCTATTAAATTTTCCATATGACCATTTCTTCTCCGTTTGACGAATTCGTATTTTGAATTTTATTTGGCATATAGCTTACTCGGTCATACATATATTTAGAAATTCTTTCTATAGAAACCTAAAAAATTATTTTAATTTATTTGAAAACATCATCTAGAACTAATAATTTGATATAACAAAAAAGTGCAAAATATTTTTGGTCTAACGTGAAGAGCTTATAAAGTGGATGTAGCTTTGGTTGATAAGTCAACCACTATAAATCATTGTGCACAATTTTCTATCTTTATACTCCTTACTCCCTAAACTTTAAATTATCAATTTACCCCCTCTTGACACATTATCAGTTGATTAATCGAGCTTCATCGAACCTAACACATCATTTATTTAAATATTTTTTTTATTAAAGATTTTGTTATTTACTACATTTATTTTATAACTGACCACTAATAAAAAAATATTTATAACTGACCAGATTTATTTTTTTACTAAAATTCAAAGTAACGATAAATAAAAGGGTAAACCACATATTTAGTCACCACCTATTCTCACTGCTTTATTTTAGTTACCCAATTATTTTCCTTTTAGGGTGTGTTTGGTTTACGGAATGTAAAAATACCTTTGAGAATAACATTACTGGAATGTAAGATTACTATGAGAATGTTGTATTACCTTATTTGGTTTGTTTAATAGGAATGTAAAATTACAGTGTTTAGTTGGAGGAATATAAGATTACTTGAATACATATTTTTATTAAATTATCCTTGTGATATATGTTTTTAAAAAAAAATTGAACTTAATATTAAATTATAAATATTTGAATAAAAATTCATAGAAATATTTTAATCATTATATTGTCTAACTTTTGAGAAAAAAATACATTTGATATATAATTAGTATGTTAAACTTATATTTTTAAATAATTTTCATAAGTATCATATTTATTTATATAAAATATAGTATAATATGAAAAAAATAATATTATGATCTCGAGTGTTCAAAGATATTATTTTTCAAATGTATAAGATTTATTTTTAATAACTTAAAGTTAGATATTATTTTAAATAATTACAATTTTACAATCATATTATTTTCACCTCATAAAATTATAAATAATTAATATATTGAATATTAAAAATATAACATAATTTTAAATACTCAAATTTATTAATATTTTACTAAATTAAAAACTTTGTATATTTTTATTATATTTATAATTATGAGTAAAATACAAAAAATAAGAATTGAAAATGATCATTATAAAAAAATCATTAGTATAGTATAGGGGTATTCTTATGCAAAGTGGTGAGAGTTGTCTAATACCTAAGAATTTGGAGGTAATGACATTCCCACAATTTTAACAAAAAAATGTTACTATTGAGAAAAAATTATTTCCTGGTAATAATCTTTTAAGTGAACCAAATGATGAGAATGTTATTCCGAAAAAGATTATTCCTCTTGGTAATATTATTTTCTGTGAACCAAATACATATATAATATCACGTTTTGGTTATATTTTCATCATTCAACCGTTAAAAAATAATTTAGATGTTTATGTGACACCATAAGTTAATTACATATCATCATTAAAAGAATAAACAATTATCACGTTAATAATTATATTTATTTTTAACAACACTTTTTTTTAAAAAAAGTTAGATAATCAAAATAGAATCATAAGAATATCTGGGTGACTAAATATGTAATATAAAAAATAATTTGTCGAAAGGGAATGGGAAGTTAGCAAAGGAAACCTTCCATTTCTCCATCGGGAAAAAGCCCAATAAAGTAGGGGGCGCTAAAACAACTGCCTTTCTCTTCTCTCTAACTGAATTTACAGTTTCCTTTTCCCTTATTTTATTTTTCAAATTTAATCCATCGAATTTATCGCTATCTATGTTATGCCTTTTCTCTCTGTTAAATGAAATCCCACCCCCCTTCTCGCATGAAACTGACAAACTCAATAGCTATTTTCATCCTCACGCCGGAATATTCGTTCTCCGATCATCCCCGGTTATCCGTCCTCGCCTCTCCGGCGACCACTTGTAGACACCCGTTTTTGTCCGGGTTTTTTTCGTTATTTTATTATTATTATTATTATTATTATCGTCATCTTATTATTTTATTATTATTTATTATTACAATTTTTTGCAGGCTCAACCCGAAGCCCATCATGATACAAAGCCCAATGCCCAGTCATCAAGCCCAGATCCGTCCCGAACTGGCCCAACAGTGCTCAAACCCGTTAGGGTTTCATTCTCTTCAGCTTCCAGCTGCCTCTCATCAGCCGTTTGGCCTTCCAGCTCCAGCCACCGCTTGGCCTACCAACTTCCACAGTCGCACGCGTGAGCTGCCGCCGTTAACTCCTCAAGCCATTACCGACAATCCTGAACCAAACAATGATGGTAAATCTATCAACACTGACCGGTTTCTCAACCAAATCAGAGCAATAGTAAACCTAAATTGAAAACCTATTTAAAAACGAAATAAATCCCGAAAATTCAGGATTTCACCAGCTACCAAATCAACCCATAATATCCCTAAGTTCTAGATATCATCATTCAGCAACCACAACAATAAGAAAGAGACATGCAATGACAGGGGGAGCATTCGGGGTTCAGAAAAAAAAGGAAAAAAAGAAAACAAAAAAAAAACAGAAGATAGAAAAAAAAGAGAGATTCGAAACAAAAAAAAAGAGAAAGGAAAGAGGAGAGAATAGAGACCATACCTTAGTCGAACACCGATGAAAACCGGTCGCCGGAGATGGAGAAACCGAAAGGTTTCTCCCCTGATCCACTGTGATTGAGCCACTTTTAGGCCAAAGGGAGGCCAAATCCTTGCTCAGGGCTTGGAGACGCTTCGGATGGCGTTATTTTCTCTCCCTCCGGCGTCGGCATACGACGGCTACCGCCGATCAGTGGCGGCCGGCGCGGCGGAGTCTGGCCGTTTCTAGAGAGATCTCTGGATCTCATCTCTCTCGGTCTCTCTTACTCTCTCTCTTCTCTAGGTGAGAATGGAACAGATGGCCGGTTTTGGGAGTTATTTGGGCTATTTATAGCTTTTGCAAAACGGCGTCGTTTTGAGGGGACGAGTTCTGTAATTTCACGCATGGGGTAACTACACTTTAAGTCCCCTCTCCTTTGTAATGCTTTATTTAAGTCATTTAATGAAATTATTATTGTTTTATTTCGAGTTTTTAGTTTCTAATGATTGCATTTCAGTCACTAATTTGTATATTATGTTTGCTGTTATTATAATTTGGTTGTGATATTTATATTTATTTCGTTTTAGTCACCGTTTCAGTTTATTGTGCATTTTCCTTTGATATTCGGATTTGGTCATGAAATTTGAAAACGTTATATATTAGTCACCGTTCATGTTTTATATCATATTTGTCTATATTTGATTCTGGATTTAATATTTTCAAATATTTCAATTTAATCACTGATCCTATGCATTTTATTATCTTTACTGTTATTTGAATTTGGTCACCATATTCGTATATATTCTATTTTAGTCATTGTTTGATGTTTGGTTTAATTACTTTGTGATCTTTTATGTTTTTGTTTATTTCATTTTAGTCCTTACTCTTTTATATTACTACTTTCGTGAATGTTGGAATCTGATCTCGTATTGTGTAATTATTTTATTTTAATCACTGAATATAACTTTGCATTTTTTTTAATTTTTGGATTCAAGTTCTAATTGCTTTTATTTTAGTCATTTTCTGTTTTTTTTAATATATTTGGTTTAATGTCTATGTTATTTTCTTTTGTTTTGGGCATCTATGTTTCCTTGTTTATATTTTAGTCCTACTAATGTATATTATGTCATTTTTGTGGATACTTGACCTTGGTCCCAATGTTTGTAATAGTTTCATTTTAGTCATTGATTTTATATGTTAGGTATTTCCGTTAATGTTCGAATTTATCCCTGACATTTGTGAATATTTTATTTTATTCATTTATGTATGATTTTATTGTACTCGTTATTCGGTTATTTGTATTATGTAAATAATGTTTCATTTAATGTAAATATTTTATCTTGTATTTGCAATTACATTTGTTTATATTACGTCTTTATCCATGAAATGATTTTTGATTTTATTTCAAGTACGTATGCGTAGAATGAGCGTGGAAAGTACCACTTGATCGAAGTGGTGTGATCCGGTACGACATTTTAACGACATAGAAACTTGAAATAAGTCGAGTATATTTTGCTAATTAATTTGTTCAAACGATGCGATGTGTGTTATTTTAAGTGACAATTTATTTTATTTTATGTGAATGAAAATTTCAAATTTTAATTCACGTTTTTAGTTAATCAATTTACTCGTATGTAAACGTCATTTTTAGTTATATTTAATTCGCATTTTTTTTACATAATCAATGGTAGAATATTCTTTTACAAATGAGAAATAGTTGAAATAGCTTTCCCGACGGAGGATTGTAAATTTCAAGATTTCTTATCGAGTTAAAGGATTTTCTTTAAATAGTTAACTCGAAGCAAATTAATTAAATTTCAATAAATGGATCGTAATTTAACTTTATATTCGATTTATAATTTCCATCATCACGACGATATGTAAGCGACACAGTACCAGTTTTTGGGCGTTGTGGGGTGTTAATCCTTCCCTACACGTAACCGACTTCCGAATCCATTTAAATGAATTTTTGGTAACGCGGACCGAATTTTGTCTTAAAAAATGATTTTCCTTAAAATTGTTTTTTAAAAGATATTTTTAGGTATTCGACCTACCTAACATAAAGTTCGATGGCGACTCTTTTCTATTTTATTCAAATCAATTCCAAAATCACCAAAATTTTCCAAATTAAAGTCATAATTGTTTTTAAAAAATAATATTTAATTGTTTAAAAAAAATGGTTATAACAGCTTGGCGACTCTGCTGGGGACTTTTTTTAGAGAGTCAGGCTGTATGTCGTTTACACATTGTCGTCTTAGTGGAAATTATAAGTTTGAGTACATAGTTAACTTATGATCCGTTTATTGAAATTTTTAATTGCTTCATTTTTAATTATCATACTAACATTTTATCTTTTTGCCTTCAGCTCTGTCCAAGTTTTTGTCGAGTTTTTTCTTTTCATTTTGAGTCAAAGGTAGGTATGTTCCTCCTCACACACATCACTCGCATTGGCATAACATAAGCTCTAGACACGAGCTTCGATCCAAATTAGTTGGGGTGAATGCTTCACTCTCGTAAGAATTTATTCTTCGTATGAGTTTTAGCAAATAACCCATGGGATACATACTTTATACCTTCGTAGGGATTTATTCCTCGTACGGGTATAAGACAGTGAATCCCCTCGAATTGAACTCGTTCCGTTTAAAACCTGTAATGGGTAAGGATTGAGGGTCTGGCAGCCCAAGGGGGCACCGACATCAAGGACAATTCGAGTCCCTTTTTCCGTTAGAGCCGAAACCAAGCATATAGTGAACCGTCGAACGTTCACCCTAGGTATAGTCATACCGAACCTTTGTCCGTCAGTAGGTACCCAAACTAGGTGTACACAAAGGAGGAGTGTTTCTAAACCCTTATCTTTTGTTTTAATTTCGTAGAATTTGTTTTCTTTTTGAATAAAAGCATGCGAACTAGATATCATGCAGTTAGGACCAATTTCTTGAAAATAGATCATTTTGGGTAGATAACATGTCCGGGTAGGATTGTTATTTAATTGAAAGCATGTTTGGGTAGATATCATGACGGGGTAGGTGTTATATCCATCTCTGAATTACATTTTTATTTGTATCAATTATTTTACATGTACTAACTTATTTTTCTCTTTTGTTTGTGTATACTAACTTATTTCTTCTCTTTTGTTTGTGTCATTTTGTCATTTGCATTGCATTGCATCATCATAATGCAAAAGTGTTGATCCGTAAGGGGATATTCGAGAGAAAATTTTCACAAGAAGAGATAAAAGTTTTCAATTAAGTGATCGCATACACAGACATGCATCGAGGGCTAAAAAGAAGTCCAGAGTACAAGAATGAGATTTTCTCGAAGATCGTGCATCATTCGAGACTGATATGATAATCCACTGATCTAAGGAGTAATCCAGCAGTAGATTTTCACCCACAATTATTCCATCGTTAACCATCAGGGAGTGGAGCGCAAACTTCAGCATAGCCGAGGTATTAATGGAGTTAGCTTACAGAGCATTGAGGGGCATCGGTCCCAAGTACAAAGATCCGAGACGAAGCAGTGAGCTCGAAGATCGTGCATCATTCGGTACTGAGATGATGATCCACTGATTCAAGGAGTAATCTAGCGTTGGAGTCTTATCTACAATCATTTCGTCGCTAGTTATCAAAGAACGACACGCCGACCTCACTACCACCGAGGCATTAACGGAGTCAGATTACAGAGCGCTTGAGGGGCATCATTATTGAGGACGAAGATCCGATATGAAGCAATGATCCATTCCAGGCTCACCATCTAAGCGAAGACATGTCTGTAAAGTGGACTATCTTGTAATGTGAAATTTTTTATCTCTGGTGGAAATTGTTCTACGGTATTTATCGTTGGGATCAATATTTTTGCATCCGCATTTGTATCATTGCATTTTATTCAACATTCATTTAAGCATTGTTATGTGCATTAATCATACCTTGTGGGAAACTTTGAGGAAGCGCTTCTAACTGTGCAACTGCATTCACAAAGTATTGAAAATGGATGCAAAATTTGAGGAATTGAAGAAAGAGCTGAACGAGAGTTTGCAAAAGTTGCAAGCAGAGTGGGAGGTTAAAATGGAGCAGATGCAAAAGACCACCGTGGATCGTATCTTGCAAAACCAAAAAGACCTAGTTGACCAAAGGGTAGCAAAGATGGCTGAGCTCAACCAAGAAAAAGACAAAGAAAAGATTTCATTAACCCGTGAAACAGTTAAATGTGTGAAAGCACAGGCTAGTTCGCAACCAATTATCTCGCCTAACAGGATTTCTAGTCACCTAGCGTCGAGAAGAGCCAAGAACGAGATCCCAGATAATTTGAAACAGTGGTGCAGAGAGATTTTCCATGGAATAAGAGGACAAAACTCTCACAACGGGATGGATGCAACAGAACTAGTACTAGTTCCTAACCTGGTGCTTCCGCCCAAATTCAAGATGCCCGAGTTTGAAAAGTATAGTGGAACCAGTTGCCTTAATGCCCACCTCACGATGTTTATTCGAAGGATGACTGGATACACTAACAATGATCCGATGTTGATCCACTGTTTCCAAGATAGTTTGATTGGACCCGCTTCTAGGGGGTATAATCAACTGAGTCATACTCAAGTCCGCTCCTGGAGGGATTTGGCTAGTGCTTTTCTGGGCCAATACAAGCACATGATTGATGTGGCCCCCGATCGAACAATGCTTCAGAATATGAAGATGAAGAATTATGAGAGTTTCCGACAATATGCTCAACGATGGAGGGATGTCGCATCTCAAGTGCATCCACCAATGACTGAAAGAGAGTTCATCACTCTATTCATCGATACATTGAAGTCTCCATATATCGACTACATGATAGGGGTTGCCACTAAGAGTTTTTCTGACATTGTCATGTGTGGAGAAATGATCGAAAGAGCAGTCAAGAATGGCCAGATAGGAGGCACTAGTCATTCCGACAATGAGGAAAGAGATGATATTAACATTGAAGGATCTTATCTAGCTAATCTGGGGACCAAACCTCATAAGGCATTCTGTCGCATCAATCCAATCCCAATGACATATGAGGAATTGCTCCCAATGCTTGTTGAGAGGAACCTTGTGACTCCAGTTCAATCCAAACCAAGAGAGACCCCATATCCTGAAGGCCATGATATTAACGCCATATGCAGCTATCATGTTGGGAGCTCGGGGCATACCACTGACAACGGCAAGACACTAAAGCACAAAATCCATAATATGATTTATTCAGGGGTATCCTAATACTAAGCCAGAGAAGTCATTGCATCAACCACTTGCATCCATAGAGATTGTTTTGTTTGAACTCGTTTTTGTTCTTTCTTCAATGTTTGCTTAAATATTTTTAATCTTTGATGACTGAAATGATGCTACCTTCTAAGGTTAAATAATTGAACAAATTTTAATCTTTAGTTCTTTGAATATCGAATGAATTACATATTCTTTTAATTCTTCAAGAATTATGGATTTTTGACATATGACAAGATTAGACCTATTTTATCCTGGCTAAAACCCTAAAACAAAATCTCGATTTTTACCCGAAATAATCCCTGGTCACTACCAAATAACCAATTTTTGACATTCTATCTCTTTGGGACCTTGAAATATTCTTTTCGACCTTGAAACATTTCCTCTCTTTAAGGCCTTGAAACATTCTTTCCACCTTGAAACACTGCATTTATTTTTTGAGACACAAAAGTTATACCCGTACCTTTCTTTGAGTCAATAAAGTCATCATCGTCTTCTTAGATGTAAAACCAACATTTTCTACCAATAAAACCTACAGACATTGAGTACAAGATGTTCAATTGAACATAAACCTTCCTACAAAGAAGACACAATGTGGGGCATCTCGCATCGATTTTTCTGAAGACGAGCATGAGCAATTGAGACATGTTGAGAGCAAGAAGCGAAGAGAAAAAAAATAGAATTCATTCAAAATAATTCTACCATGCATTAATTACTGTTTTCATTTAAATAAAAATTAATCCTGAAAATCTATCCCCCTGGGGATACCTCTTCTGCAAGGACTTCTGTGTATGAGATGATGAACGGCTTTCTTTCTTTATCCCTTCACAAAAGGAGAAAATATATCCCTTGTGTCCCCATTTGAGCCTGAATGATATTTTCTTCTGATTCAACCCTAACCAAGGATCACCCTCCACACTGAGGGGCAAGTTGGAGGAAATCTGCGCATGAGTAAATACATTGATCCAGATGAGATACTGAAAGGTGAACCAAACATCAAGTGCGAAGATCCAATCAAAAACAAAGAAAAATCAAAGAGAAAAGAGCAAAGAAAAAAACAAAGAGCAGAGAGAAAAAAATCAAAGCAAAAACAAAGAAAAATCAAAGCAAAAATAAAAAAAAAGGGCAGCAAAGAACAAAAAGAGGACAAAGAACACAGACAAAGAGTCTCCTGACTCAAATGACGCATTGAGCTTCAAACCGTGAGATTAATCAAACACAATCACTCTAGAATTACTTGACTCGAAGATCATAAAACATCAAGAGAAGGACATGCGAGTAGATTCAAATTGAGCAAAACAAGATCGAAGGCATCAGAGTTAATTGATCCTTGGTTCAAATACCCTTAAAACACATGTTTGGGCCTTTTATCCCTTTCTTTCATAACCCTGAACCATGACCTACGTTACGTGCCTTACAAGTCCCTTCTAATCATACATGGATTTCTAAGCGGAAGAGACTATCCTCATATTTCATCCCGCCTATCAGGATTAATATTTTACTTATAAAGATTTTCTAAAGTCTTTAATGCATGATAGAGAAAAATAATAAAGGGGGGTTAAAGACGTAAAATTCTGAGTAACGTCTTGAAACCAAAGGAGGATTCGAGTTGAAAACCTGAAAGGGCGGCTCGAATATGAAGATTATTACATAGGAGACGATTGCTCAAATCCCTTGATGAGGCATCACACAACATGAATGAGAACATGAGAGTTGGGAGTCAGAGAACACTTCCAATAACTGAGTACAGAAGCTACTCCATCAGATCAGAGAACATCAAATAAATAAGAACACTATACTTTTGACCAAAAATAACCACTTGAGACTTTTTATCCTTCCTTACTTAACCATCTCTCAAAGATAGCATTGATCTTGACACTTGTCAAATAGCTATAATTTATTGAAGGATTAAAAGAGTAATTAATTCTTTGATATCCAATGAACTCTTGTGTTATGATTTGTCAATTGTGAAACCTTGAAAGGAGCAATATTTTCAAAACTTTTGATTAAACATTTTTCAAAACTATTGATATTTTCAGACTTTTGAAAATAAAAGAAGAAGAAAAACATTTTCAAACAAGATAATCTCTCTGGAGGCGTATCTTTGAATTCAAAAAAAAAAAAAAAAAATCTATCTATCTGAAGCTCAAGATCGAAGCTGGGGCAAGAGAAAGCCAAATTGTTGGGGCAAAATTTGATGGGACAAGGAAAACAAATTGTCTCAGGTCTAAGTTTGCAAGAGTACACCCTAGTGGAAATGCAGACAAGCTGAATCAATGATAGAGTGAAGAATACTCTCGCAACTATTCTCCTTCCAGATCGAGAAAACATACATACATACATACATATATACACATACATACATAATACATAAAATTTGCATCAAACATTTATCATCATATATATTAAAGACATTTTTCTCCTCACGTGGGGATAAATTGGACAAAAAATCAAATAAATTTCATCTTGACATCCATCATAACATCCAATATAGTCAGTCAAAAATGCATCATTTTGATCTCTCAGGAAATCAAAGCTCGGAAATGACCAGATGTCTAACTTGCAGAAACAATGATTTGGGCTTCCTGAAGTCAACAATCAAGACATTTCCTCAACATGCATGAACAAACAGACTTTTTATCGCCTTTGAGGGTGTTTTTCTTGAAACAAAATTTTTGTCTCACTTGAGATATTTTCCCACAAATTTTGAGAATTTTAAAAACAAATTTTATTTTGTCTCGCTTGAGACAACATTCTCTTTAAAACAAATTACGTCTCGCTTGAGACATTTTTCCACAAATTTTGAGAATTTTAAAACAAATTGCGTCTCGCTTGAGACATTTTTCCTTTGAGATACAAATTTTGAATTTGATTCACTTAAAACAAAATTAATCTCACCTTAGATTGTTGTTTCTTTCAAAACAAATTTTGTCTCGCTTGAGACCTTTTCCCTTTGAGATCCAAATTTCGAATTTGTTTCACATTAAACAAAGTTGATCTCACTTGAGATCGTTTTCTCAAAAACAAACTTTGTCTCGCTTGAGACAATTTCTATAAAAACAAATTTGGTCTCATTTGAGACTATATCTTAAAGCAAATTTCATCTCGCTTGAGACATCATTTTCTCTCATAATACAAATTTCAAGGTTGTTGTACTTAAAGCAAAATTAATATCACTTGAGATTTTCAAAGCTGATTTGTCTCGCACGAGACAGTTTTCCCTTTTAACAAATCCTGAAATTGTTTCATTTGAAACAAAATAAACACTTTTGAAAACACCCTTGAGATTATTTCCATATAAACAAAATCGACAATATTTTTTAAAACGATTTTTGTCTCTTGAGACAGTTTCTCTTGAAAAAAATCTTTGAGTTTGTTCCTTTTGAATAAAAATCTTGGAGTTTGTTCCTTTTGAATAAATATCTTTGAGTCGTTTCTTTTGAAAAATCTTTGAGTTTGTTTCTTTGGAAACAAAATTTTTTCTCTCTTAAGATAGTTTCTTTTGAAACAAAAATCTTTGAGTTTGTTTCTTTTGAAACAAAATTTTGTCTCTCTTAAGATAATTTCTTTTGAAAAAAAATCTTTAAATCTGTTTCTCTTAAAATGAATTTTGTATCTCTTGAGACCGTTTCTTTTTGAAGTAAATCTTTGAATATGTTCATTTTGAAAATCTTTGAGTTTGTTTCTCTTAACAAAATCATCTTTGAGTCAATTTCTTTAAAAACAAATGTTGTCTCTCTTGAGACGGTTTCTAATGAAAAAACTAACTTTTGAGAGTGTTTCATTTGAAACAAATTTGGTCTCACTTAAGATGAGATCCATCATTTGAGTCTGTTTCTTTTGAAACAAAATTTTATCTCTTAAAGACAATTTCTTTTGAAAAAATCTTTGAGTCTATTTACTTTGAAACAAAGTTTTGTCTCTCTTGAGACAATTTTGTAAAAAAATCTTTGAGATTGTTTCTTTTGAAAAAAAAAAATCTTTGAGTTTGTTTCCTTTGAAACAAAATTTTGTCTCTCGAGACAACTTCTTTTGAAAATACCCACCTTTGAGATCGTTTAGACAACTTCTTTTGAAAATACCCACATTTGATATCGTTTCTATTAAAACGAATTTTGTCTCATTTGAGACAGTTTTCCTTTAAACAATCTTTGAGTCGTTTCCTTTGAAACAAAATTTTGTCTCTTTGGAGACAGTTGCTTTTGAAACATATCATCTTTGGGTTTGTTTCTTTTGAAACAAATCTTTAATTTGGTTTCTCTTGAAACCATAACTTTTAGATGGTCAGCCGTCCTTATCACGTAGGAACCGTGTTATCACCTTTAGATGGCCAGAACTCTTCATCACGTATGAGCCGTGTCATTCCCCAGACCAGATCTCCTCATCACGTAGGAGGCGTGTCAACCATAGATAACCAGCCGTCCTCATCACGTAGGAACCGTGTTATCACCTTTAGATGGCCAGAACTCTTCATCACGTATGAGCTGTGTCATTCCCCAGACCAGATCTCTTCATCACGTAGGAGCCGTGTCAACCATAGATATCCAGCCGTCCTCATCACGTAGGAACCATGTTATCACCTTTAGATGGCCAGAACTCTTCATCACGTATGAGCCGTGTCATCCCCAGACCAGATCTCCTCATCACGTAGGAGCCGTGTCAACCATAGATAACCAGCCGTCCTTATCACGTAGGAACCGTGTTATCACCTTTAGATGGCCAAGAACTCTTCATCACGTAGGAGCCGTGTCACCCGTAGATGACCAGACCTCTTCATTGCGTATGAGCAGTGTCGTCCCCACCAACAAAACTATCCATTTTTTTAAAACCAAAAAGAGGAGAACCAGACAAAAACGTGTTTTCTTGTCGTCTTTGCCCTATTCTTGTTAACACAAGAATGTGCAAAGAGGGGCAGCTGTAGACACCCGTTTTTGTCCGGGTTTTTTTCGTTATTTTATTATTATTATTATTATTATTATCGTCATCTTATTATTTTATTATTATTTATTATTACAATTTTTTGCAGGCTCAACCCGAAGCCCATCATGATACAAAGCCCAATGCCCAGTCATCAAGCCCAGATCCGTCCCGAACTGGCCCAACAGTGCTCAAACCCGTTAGGGTTTCATTCTCTTCAGCTTCCAGCTGCCTCTCATCAGCCGTTTGGCCTTCCAGCTCCAGCCACCGCTTGGCCTACCAACTTCCACAGTCGCACGCGTGAGCTGCCGCCGTTAACTCCTCAAGCCATTACCGACAATCCTGAACCAAACAATGATGGTAAATCTATCAACACTGACCGGTTTCTCAACCAAATCAGAGCAATAGTAAACCTAAATTGAAAACCTATTTAAAAACGAAATAAATCCCGAAAATTCAGGATTTCACCAGCTACCAAATCAACCCATAATATCCCTAAGTTCTAGATATCATCATTCAGCAACCACAACAATAAGAAAGAGACATGCAATGACAGGGGGAGCATTCGGGGTTCAGAAAAAAAAGGAAAAAAAGAAAACAAAAAAAAACAGAAGATAGAAAAAAAAGAGAGATTCGAAACAAAAAAAAAAGAGAAAGGAAAGAGGAGAGAATAGAGACCATACCTTAGTCGAACACCGATGAAAACCGGTCGCCGGAGATGGAGAAACCGAAAGGTTTCTCCCCTGATCCACTGTGATTGAGCCACTTTTAGGCCAAAGGGAGGCCAAATCCTTGCTCAGGGCTTGGAGACGCTTCGGATGGCGTTATTTTCTCTCCCTCCGGCGTCGGCATACGACGGCTACCGCCGATCAGTGGCGGCCGGCGCGGCGGAGTCTGGCCGTTTCTAGAGAGATCTCTGGATCTCATCTCTCTCGGTCTCTCTTACTCTCTCTCTTCTCTAGGTGAGAATGGAACAGATGGCCGGTTTTGGGAGTTATTTGGGCTATTTATAGCTTTTGCAAAACGACGTCGTTTTGAGGGGACGAGTTCTGTAATTTCACGCATGGGGTAACTACACTTTAAGTCCCCTCTCCTTTGTAATGCTTTATTTAAGTCATTTAATGAAATTATTATTGTTTTATTTCGAGTTTTTAGTTTCTAATGATTGCATTTCAGTCACTAATTTGTATATTATGTTTGCTGTTATTATAATTTGGTTGTGATATTTATATTTATTTCGTTTTAGTCACCGTTTCAGTTTATTGTGCATTTTCCTTTGATATTCGGATTTGGTCATGAAATTTGAAAACGTTATATATTAGTCACCGTTCATGTTTTATATCATATTTGTCTATATTTGATTCTGGATTTAATATTTTCAAATATTTCAATTTAATCACTGATCCTATGCATTTTATTATCTTTACTGTTATTTGAATTTGGTCACCATATTCGTATATATTCTATTTTAGTCATTGTTTGATGTTTGGTTTAATTACTTTGTGATCTTTTATGTTTTTGTTTATTTCATTTTAGTCCTTACTCTTTATATTACTACTTTCGTGAATGTTGGAATCTGATCTCGTATTGTGTAATATTTTATTTTAATCACTGAATATAACTTTGCATTTTTTTAATTTTTGGATTCAAGTTCTAATTGCTTTTATTTTAGTCATTTTCTGTTTTTTTTAATATATTTGGTTTAATGTCTATGTTATTTTCTTTTGTTTTGGGCATCTATGTTTCCTTGTTTATATTTTAGTCCTACTAATGTATATTATGTCATTTTTGTGGATACTTGACCTTGGTCCCAATGTTTGTAATAGTTTCATTTTAGTCATTGATTTTATATGTTAGGTATTTCAGTTAATGTTCGAATTTATCCCTGACATTTGTGAATATTTTATTTTATTCATTTATGTATGATTTTATTGTACTCGTTATTCGGTTATTTGTATTATGTAAATAATGTTTCATTTAATGTAAATATTTTATCTTGTATTTGCAATTACATTTGTTTATATTACGTCTTTATCCATGAAATGATTTTTGATTTTATTTTCAAGTACGTATGCGTAGAATGAGCGTGGAAAGTACCACTTGATCGAAGTGGTGTGATCCGGTACGGCATTTTAACGACATAGAAACTTGAAATAAGTCGAGTATATTTTGCTAATTAATTTGTTCAAACGATGCGATGTGTGTTATTTAAGTGACAATTTATTTTTTTATGTGAATGAAATTTCAAATTTTAATTCACGTTTTTAGTTAATCAATTTACTCGTATGTAAACGTCATTTTTAGTTATATTTAATTCGCATTTTTTTTACATAATCAATGGTAGAATATTCTTTTACAAATGAGAAATAGTTGAAATAGCTTTCCCGACGGAGGATTGTAAATTTCAAGATTTCTTATCGAGTTAAAGGATTTTCTTTAAATAGTTAACTCGAAGCAAATTAATTAAATTTCAATAAATGGATCGTAATTTAACTTTATATTCGATTTATAATTTCCATCATCACGACGATATGTAAGCGACACAGTACCAGTTTTTGGGCGTTGTGGGGTGTTAATCCTTCCCTACACGTAACCGACTTCCGAATCCATTTAAATGAATTTTTGGTAACGCGGACCGAATTTTGTCTTAAAAAATGATTTTCCTTAAAATTGTTTTTTAAAAGATATTTTTAGGTATTCGACCTACCTAACATAAAGTTCGATGGCGACTCTTTTCTATTTTATTCAAATCAATTCCAAAATCACCAAAATTTTCCAAATTAAAGTCATAATTGTTTTTAAAAAATAATATTTAATTGTTTAAAAAAAATGGTTATAACACCACTCTTTCGCTTTCTTTTTCTGTAATTTCAACGGATTCTTGAATTTCTCAGCGTTGATTTTTCTGTGATTGAATCGCATTAGAAGATTTTTTCCGATCGATGAAAAGGTGAGACGTGTCTCGAGTAATTTGCAGCTTTCTGCTTTGATTTGTTCTTGTTGTGTAGATCACTCATTAGTATAAAAACAAAAACAAATAATAAAATTAGTTTAGCTTTAATCTCATTTCTTTTGTTGCCATTTTTAGCAGTTGGTTTTAAATGAATAATTTCTGCAACTTCGTAACCGGAGATCTGCATAAAACAATTATTTTTTCAATATCACGGTGTTTCGTCTTCAATTTTAGAGACATAACCCTGTCGAATCCAGACACTACATGATTGTGGATTCTTTTCATTATAAAAAATTAAATCTAAGTTAAATTATTGCAATCTTAGTTTTAAACCTTTAACCTTTCCTGTGATTTCCATCGAATTCTGTTCCTCAAACTGGAAATACAAAACAAAAAAATGCACATAGGGCAACTTAGAAGTTATTTTTTTAAAAGAATAAAAAACGATTTTGTTTATAGGAATCAATTGTTGCTATGTTTCTATCTATATATTAATGATTTTTATTTCATGTAAAAAATTTAAACTATTTTTTGAAGTTTTTTACTGTTAATTCATGGGGGTGGACACGGGTCTTCCTTGCACGTGGGACTCCATCTCTCTTCCCATATCTTCACCAACATTAGCACTGCAAAAACTTCAGCCTTGTTCTTCTCTCATCCCAATTATTCAATTTCTCAAACCAATACGGATACAAACAAATAATCTTACATGATTACCTAATTTGTTTAACTGCATTTTTCAGTTTTTAATTGTTATGTTAATTTTACTGTCATTTAGTAGTAAATCAAATATGTGATCCCAGGTAAAAACCCCATGTGATCATTTTATGTATTTTTATAGGAAGATAGGACATTTTAAAAATAGAAAAATTGATGCAATTGTTTGTTGGGATCATTTTCATTGAATTCCTATTCATGGAAAGTAGGCGGGAAGGGAGGGAAAAAGCCAGGGTGGGCTGTTTATTTATTTCTGGGATTGAAAATCAGTGAACCTTTTGTTTTTCCACTTCAGCTGATCCGTGACGTAGTGGAGATATTAACATTACAAAATTAGTGACCATTACAGCGAGAAGCTTTTCTTATCACGTTAGTGTTGGCAGTGACGGATATAAAAATTTATAAATCGAATTTAAAATTTTAATTTTCTTTTAAAATAATAGGGTTGCAAAAAAAAATTCTTTCATTTTTATTTAATATATTATACTAAATTTCATTTTTTTTCTTAAATAATGAGATGCACTTGACCCTTAGGGTGTGTTTGGTTCACGGAATGTAAGATTATCAGTGAGAATAAAAGATTACCAGAGAATAAGATTATTGGGAATGTTGTATTTTGTGTTTGGTTGGTTTAGCAAGAATGTAATATTACCGTGTTTGGTTAAAGGAATAAAAGATTATTTAAATATATATTTGACCAAATTATTTTTATTATATATTTGTTTTTTTTAACGAGTTGAAAAATATTTATATATATATTTTAAAAAATTTAAATTCATAAAATTTATAATTTTTTTACAAAATTAAAAATATAATAAAGTTTAATGAAAGGGTAAAATTTTATTTTAACCCCTAAACTTCATATAAAATTTTAATTATAGTTTTTTTTTGTAAATCTAAAATAATTTAAGGATAAATTTATAATTTAACCTTCGTAGAATTTTTATTATTCAATGACAGAATAAGGACATTTTTGAAAGAAAAAAAAATTATGGGCATTTTAATCCAAAACGCCGGTAATCCAATAATACCTAAAGAAAAAGAGGTAATGGCATTCCCGGTAACATACTTCAAAAAATTTACTATTGATAATGTAATATTATCGAGAATGATATTCCCGGCTAACCAAACGGGAGAATGTGAATTCTATTCTCATGAAAATCTCATATTCCTCAACCAAACATACCCTTAGGGTGCGTTTGGTTCACGGAATGTAAGATTACCAGTGAGAATAAAAGATTACCAGGGAATAGAATTACTGGGAATGTTGTATTTTGTGTTTGGTTGGTTTAGCAGGAATGTAAGATTACCGTGTTTGGTTAAAGGAATAAAATATTATTAGAATGTATATTTGACCAATTTGTCCTTATTATATATTTGTATAATATTACAAATTGTAAAATATTTATATATTTTCTTTAAAAAATTAAATTCATAATATTTATATATTTTTTTACAAAATTAAAAATATAAAAAATGTTTAATGAAAGGGTAAAAAAAAATTTAACCCCTGAACTTCATATAAAATTTTAATTATAGATTTTTTTTGTAAATTTAAAATAATTTAAGGATAAATTTGTAATTTAATATTCGTAGAATTTTATTATTCAATGACAAAAGAATGATATTTTTGAAAAAAATAAAAATTTAAGGGCATTTTAGTCCAAAACGCCGATAATGTTACAATACCTAAGGTAAGAGAGGTAATGACATCCCCGATAATATACACGAAAAAAACTACTATTAGTAATAAAATATTACCGATAATGAGATTTTCTACCAACCAAATATGAGGATGTAATCCCACAATACTTAAACCAAACACGGACTTAGTGCATACCTGAGTGTTGGTACAAGTATAGTTTTGAGATAAATATTTTAAAAAAGATTTTTTTTTCTTTTTATGTATTTGAAGAACTTAATATATATATATATATCTTCTTTCGCTCTCTTCCCTACGCGCCTTTCTTCTAGCTCTAGCTGTCTTCTTATCCTACACCCCTGCCACCAGGAAACAAAAACTATTGGAGACTTTCTCAAGACTTCACGGGGGACCTCTTAGTGTTTTGCATTTGCACTTTTATGTGAGATTTAATTTAACCAAAAACAACCCTTAATTTATATTGGGCAAAAGTCTACTGAAATTTCTAGACAGCCCCGGACCCCCACAATTGTACCTGATGCTGTTTTAGCACTTCTCAGTCTTATGCTTTTGGCTTGATCTGCTTGGATTTGGGCTTTTCTTGATTAATAAGCTATGCCCCTTTCTGTTAGTTTCTTGTAATTCTCTAATTCTTCATCAGTCAGATCTGGGCATCTAGAAAGATGTTTTCTTTTTCTCCTATGGTGTTGGTAATTGTAACTGTGCTCTCTGCCTGTCTGTAAGCATCTAACTTTTGGTTTGGTGCATTTGTGGCAGATTCATTGCAGGAGAAAGTATCTTCTTTTTGAGCATATGGCGTTATTCCAAATATACGTGGGATCCATGTAACAGTTAAGCTGTTTAATGTAATTTAGTGTGTGTTCTTTATGGAAAATTCCATCAATGTGGTCTAATTTGGAAGGTTTGGAAGGATATGTGTGAATCAGAGCGAAGATTGCAGAAGCTTGCAGCCATTGATACCGCAACGCGACCCCTTGTTCCTGCTGAAAACAACAATGCGCCACTCACAGTTCGACAGTCTCGAACTAGGGAGGTTAGTTCGAGGTATAAATCGCCGATTCGTTCATCGCCTTTTGGTTCCAGGCGTTGCCCATCTCCAAACCTTACTAGAACAACCTCTTCTCCTTCCCAGTTGGTGCAAAATAGATATATCGGCTGACAGGAAACGCCCCACAACACCATCTTTACATCGAAGTCCATCTACGCCGGTTCAAGATTCATCAGTAGGTGTGCAGATACCATCTAGAAGGATATCAAATGGCCGCACACCTGAAGGTTTATGGCCATCTACCATGAGAAGTCTTAGTGTTTCATTTCAGTCAGATACAATTTCAATTCCTGTTAGCAAAAAGGAAAAAGAAAAACCGGTTAGTAATGTTTCATTGGATCGTACTTTGAGACCTTCTTCAAATGTGGTTCATAGACAACAGTCTGAAAAATCTACTTTATCCCGCAAGCCTACTCCAGAGAGAAAGAGAAGCCCTCTTAAAGGGAAGAATGCGCCTGATCAATCTGAAAATGCTAAACCAGTTGAAGGTTTGCCTGGCCGAATAATAGATCAGCATCGATGGCCTAGTAGAATTCGTGGGAAAGTATCTTCCAATTCATTGAATAGAAGTTTAAATCTGGGTGATAATAAGATTGTTAAAAGTTTATCTACACCAGTTCCAGGAATGGGTTTATCTTCGCAGAAGAGAATGCCAATATTTGATAGTTCGAGTATCACTCTAAAGAAATCTGCTAGTGACACTTCCAATTTGTTATCACTCGATGAAATCGGCCTGATAGGGCCTGAGGCAATTCCAATTGATGATAAGTCTCTGCGGGTATATGGACCTGCAAGGCTCCTTTCTGCAAGTTCATTGGACAAAGTGACACTGGCAACTCATGCTTTCAAATCTCAGTCTTTGTCTGCTCCTGGATCACGACCTCAGACACCAAATAGAACTTCTGTATCTAGGGGTACTAGTCCTTCTCGGGCAAGACCTTCCACTCCACCTCCAAGAGGAGCCATTGCAACTCCAAGGGGAGTCAGTCCATCTCGGATGAGGACATCCACCTTTTCTAGTCAATCCCATAGCACAACTTCAGTTCTCAGTTTTATTGCAGACTTTAAGAAGGGACGAAAAGGTGCAAACTACATAGAGGATGCTCATCAACTGCGGCTTCTTCACAATCGTTATTTGCAGTGGCGATTTGCTAAAGCCAGGGGAGAAGCTGTACTTTATTTTCAGAAAATTACTGAGGAGGTAAATTTCTTCTCAAAATGATCAACTTTGCATCAACAAACATTACTCTATGTTTTAATATGGGAGACTTTTGATGGTTAGAATAGAAAAATTATACATTCTTGATGCATTATGCAATAGTTGAAAAAAAATTCTGATTGGTTGCTTGCTTCTTTGAATCACTGTTCACTGGATCAGTTTCCTAATGTGATGAATCTTTTTGACAGTTAGTATCCATATATGCACTTAGAGCTTTAGGAATGACATTGATAGTGGATTGCCTCTTCTATAGCATGTTAAATTTTTTATCAAAGAAAATTTTGATCTGTTGTTGCAGGAAACTTTGTACAATGTCTGGAATGCTACTTTGGGTCTATGGGATGCCGTGAACAAGAAAAAGAACGATCTCCAACAATTGAAGTTAGAGCTCAAGTTGAACTCAGTTTTGAATGATCAAGTAATGGTTTCCTCTATTTCTCCTTTCATAGCAAATTTTTATTCGCCTCATACAGGTTCAATGTTAGAAGTGCTTTTATATTTAAGTTTACTAATAGTTTATATACATTTTTACTTGTGCAACTCCTGCTGAGATACAGGGAGGTTGTCCGTGGATGCTTATGTATCTTCTTTATATCTTCAGATCTAGATTATTGTATTTTAGGGAAATGAGGGTTCAACCTTGAATATGCCTTTTGGAAGAAAGGTGGAAGTCATTAAGCTATGCCTTGGACCATTCTATAGGTCTAAATTTTATAGCAATAGAATATTTATTTTTGTATCGGTATGACATTTTGAAGCATCATTTAAATGAATAAAAGGCTTATTTTATAGTTAGATGCTTATAGGTAATAATATATAACATTGTTTTGAGCCTCCAAGCTTCTTAGATTTGACAGGGCTACTGATTAGAATGAACTTTAGAGGTCTGGTGAAATTTTAAATACTCATCTTCTAGTGGTGTTTACCTTCTAATGGGACAAAGGACGTCAAATCTCATAGATACTTGGAAAAGCCTTGACTGGAGGCTCATTATACAGCGTGTGTTTTTCCCCAAATTTCTGTATTTGAGGATTTAGAAGGTTTTCTTCATGTGGATTCATTTCATATTTTTGGTGCTACAAATAGGCACCGGTAATTTACTCCTGACATGTAACTCTAGTTTGATGACACTAAAATATATTTCAAGTTTGACCTTTTCCACCTTGGTTTTGGGAACCTTTTTTCAGATTCAAATATATTTCAAATTTTTATTTTTAAAATGCTTACTTATTCAGCAAGTTTCAGTGGATAAGGCAAACTTTAAAATTAAGACCTAAAATGTTTGGACGTTTCCCTTACATGTAATGAAATATCATAACATGAAAGGTATATAAGAAGATGAGGTGACAAGTGCATATCAGCAGTACCTTTGGCCAACCTGGTCTGGCCTGGCCTATGATACCTCTTTTCCGAAGTGGCCTTCACTTGATAACTACTATGTTGTTTTCTAATTATTATTTTTTACGTGTACATCGGAGTTAAAATATTTAGATCATACCTTTTATCTTGATATTGAATTGATTGAAGGGATAATGAGTGATATATTTCGTGTCTTACAGTTCAAATAATTGCTTATTATCAACTGCTAATGTCTTCAAAAGTTTGATATAAGGTGTTATCTTTAATCCCTATGGAAGCTTCTCATCTAAAAATTGGGAAAATTGAACATTCTGTCCCTCTCGTTTCAAAAATGTTTTTTAATGGTCGGCATATCAATATAGATTCTTTCCACTGAATTTCCTTTATCTAAATGCACGTGTAAATAATTAATGCAGATGGAATATCTTAACAGTTGGGCATTACTTGAAAGAGATCATGTAAGTTCTTTAGCTGGAGCATTAGAAGATCTGGAGGCAAGCACTCTGCTTCTTCCTGTAACTGGAGGGGCAAGGGTAAGTTTAATAAAAAACTTTGGACTGATATCTGAAAAGAGAAATATTGACATTATTTCTGGATTCTGTACTCATCAGGCAGACATTGAATCGTTGAAAGCTGCTATTTCCTCTGCTGTTGACGTGATGCAGGCTATGGGTTCCTCCATTTGTTATTTACTCTCAAAGGTGTTTTTCCTTCCCAGGCCCAGTTATTTCACGTTTCTGAACATAAATGCCTGACATTATACCCACAAAGAACAAATATCAATGCTGTTGTACATAACTTACCACTGTGGTTATCTGATATTTAAATTTAAGATGCCAACTGCCGGTATATTTTCCATTTTAAAATTTAATTTTGGTTCAAGCAGAAGTTTTATTTTTGTTTATTTTACTTTAATGTGTAGAGACAAGTGTTTCTCGTAATTTCAGCTTAGATGATGTAGATAATTTTAAAAAGAATATTTCTTCTTACCACTATTTTTTCTAATGCTACGGTGAGAGCATGTCTATGCTAATGACTCTAAATTCACGACAACTGCTTGGATTTTGTCCCATGCTGCTCCAATGCGTGACAGATGGTAGATTCTGATTTTAGCTTGCAGTTTTTTTTTTTGCTGGTATATCTTCATTTCATTCTGGAAGCTTAACTGTATTTCAATGTTATACATGCTATAGGTGGAAGGAATAAACAATTTTGTTTCTGAGCTTGCTGCAATAGCTACACTAGAGAAAAACATGCTTGACCAATGTGAAGCCCTCATGGCTTCAACAGCGGCTATGCAGGTAAGTAAACATTAAATTCTTGCTGAATGTCAAGTTCTTGGATTAAATACGACCATAACTTGACCAATTCCTCTAAGATTCTGCCAATGTTTATCCCTCTGTTGCAATGACTGATAAATATTGTGTATGTAATGAAAAATCTGACAAAGCACGAGGATAGGATTTAAAGCTATTATCCTCTTTAGAGAGAGAAGTTTGGGAGGATCTTATCATATCCCACATGGAACATGACATATTCCACTCTGTTTAAGCCTAAACCAACCTTATTATAAGAGAGATGCTTTAATTCAGTATTAAGTCATGTCAGTTTAGTTGATTGTGCTGAAGCGGAAATTTTTTTCATGTGTTCATGGGGACAGGTAAGAAATTTCAGTATGAAGCTCATGCTAATAGTTGGAATGCTCTGACATGCATGCTATATTTGCTTGAAACCTAAGTTACTTGTGACTCGGATGCAAGCTTGTATATACGTGACACGGTGTGTTTGATTATTTTTAAGCTTTTTCTATGTATTTGGAGGATTCTTAGAAGATCACATCCGATATGCTCCACACAGATCGGATATGGTTACTTGAAATAAAAAAAATGAAGAGTCATAGCAACAATGCAATGAATCAATCCATCTCTTATATGCCATCACCATCAAACTGGCTGGCTAATGTCACTCATTCTATGCATGTGCCAACTAAGCTGCCTAGAATATATTTCTGCAAATTGCAAACTTTTGTTTCTATTTTCTAATGCATATAGTTACTTTGTTTCATTATATGTATGTATTTGACAGTTTTTGGTGGTGTTATTGAACAGTTAGAAGAGTACAGTCTTAGGTCTCATCTCATACAAACAAAACAAGCTTTGGAGAGGAATAAGCCAGCCAGCCATGACAACCAAAACAGTATTTCCATGGCCATAAATCGGCTGGTAAGCTAATAATAATCTCTACTAACATATTATCCTTTAAACTGAGAAGAATTTATTACAATATCTGCTCTGCCAGCCCCAGAAAATGTAATTTCCCCCCTTTTTTATTGGTAATTTTTTTCTTCTTTCATTTTTTTACCCTTCTCAAAAGACGGGGAGTCATTGTCTCTCATCTTTTTCCTACGTGTAATTTTCTCAAGAAAAGAAAAAGAAAATTGCAAAGGAAACGAAATATTTGATATTCAATGCAGAGGCCAAACTTCATTCCATTTAACCTGACCAGTAAATTTTGGGGTTCGAATTTCCATATTTTATTCATCCCATCTCTTTGTTCCACCATGTTAAATGTCAAAGTTTCAACTGTTCCACCATGTTAAGCAAAGGAATTAGCAACAAATTTGAATCTTGACTAACAAAGAGAGCCATATTATTTTTACAAAAATTCCTAGAAAAAAAAATCATCCTCGATTGCTTGTAAGCTTCGCTCCATAACAGCCAAACACGAAAACAACTGTTAAAGGACGTCCACAATCAAGTAACACAGGCGTCATTTTCCAATACTTCCTCTGCCGCAGCAGCTGCCATCAACTCATCGAACTTCTCCGACTTCCCCTGAAGTATTTCAATCTACAAAATAAAGCATCTTAGCATCTGATATTATGACAAGAACCATAACATGAGAATTGACGTAAAAGAGCTGTACGAACGACTAAAAGCAGACCAAACTGATACAAGAGGCTTTCGCTATACCAACATAACACACCCTTGCCTTCATATTAATACAATACTAGACCAAAACCGAAACAGCCATCTATACTAATGACTTCTCAATGAAAATTAATGTAAGGGAGCTGTACATATGAATAAAGGCAGACAAAACTGATACGAGAGGCTTTCACTGTACCAACATAAAACGTCCTCAGTCCTCATCTTTGAGTTAATACATTAACAAACTCAATCCACAACAGCCATCTACATTAATGACTAGACTTACAGGTTAAACAGTAACAGCATCTTTCCGTATGACTAGGCCTAAATCTTTAAATTTAATCAAGCTGCCAAGTATTACTGGTTCCATTATGGTTTACAAATGAATTTTCCATTTTCTAATCCCAGTCCCAAAGGAGGCCAACATTAGCATACAGTAGTTTTGAAACAAGCAATGCCTCCAATATATTAAATTGTTGTTTCAAACAATTTTTTCTACTCCTCCAATTAACATATGTAATGCCTCATCACTTCACAGTAACTAGAGGCTTCATTTCATAGGTACCATATATTTTTGTTCATCGATAAACCATCTAAGGATTGAGAGTACAAAAGGGTACCAACCTCAACATTAGTTACGGCCCATGACAAGCCAACAATGGCTCAGGGGTCTAACCAAAAACCAAGATTGGTGAGGAAGGCAACACCCTAAACCAACAATACACAGGAAAATAAAAAAGAAGAGGCGGCAAGTCAACCAAATCCGAGCTCTTGGCTTCAACAGAATCATCATACATAAGTATCCTATTTACTTTAACTGCTCTTAAATGCTGACATACAAACATGACTCTAAAAGTACCAAAGTCAATATAATACGAGTCTTATGTCACACCGACTCATTTTTCTTGAAATAATGGTGCGTATCCAACATGAATAAGGGATGTAATCCTCTAAAGACCCCTCCAACTACATTGGAAAAATGAATATACACATGTGCAATACATGCCCAAACCTCACACATCCAAGTTCAAGTAATACAAATATGAACCACGTAATAAATGTAATTAAAAAAAAACATTATAGCAGTATTTGTAACTTACTTTTGCTTTTTGAACAGGTCGTCCCCCTGATTCCTCTCTCATGTCAACGATAGAAGTTGTGATTTCTGGTATATCCATACACACACATATCATGATAGTAAGTTTGAGTTCTCAATGTGAGATGAATGCTAAAAGGAATCTTATTAAGGTTAAGAAACATACTTTTCTCAACAGCCAGTCCATTGTTTTTCAATATCTCAGCAATGGTAACGACTGTAGCAATAGCTGTGAAAAGAATGCAATTTTTAAAGAAAAGCAAGAAAAAAGAAACAGTCGAGCTATTTCTCCCAATATATTAGATTATGGGTGATACGCATAGCGACACGTCCACAAATTACATACCACAAATGATGCACACATAAAATGCTCTAATTCAACCCCAAGCATTGGAATATCAAGCTAATTAGCAAAGGGACAAAACAAAGGGTACATGAGCACCTATTATGTGATAGCCACCAAGAGTTGAACCTATCAGTGCAACAGATTTTATATTCCTCCGAAGCTAAACAGATAGCATATACTAATAATTTAAGAAAGTAGCAAAAACCAAATTACCCCTCGCCAAAAATCAGATAAATTCCAAAATCTATACTCATAAGAGCTTCTTATGTTGCTCATACTCTTCATTTTTTTACTCCAAGTATCCATGTACAGGGATAAGACACAAAATACATGAAAAAACTCGTAAAAAAATAGCATACATTCAACATGCACCGCCGAGTCCCAGCAGCATAAAGGACATCCAAATAAAACCACTAAGCAAATAAGAGCAAAGAAAGATACCCATTCCAAGAGCAGAGAGTTCCACTTCATTGTATGCATGTATTTCTGCCAAAATGGAGCCAACGAAAGAAGCTTTAAAAACGAAGAAAATTTTGTTTTATTCATTTTTTTTATCTTTCCAAATCATATTTTTCACTTATCCAGAAAGTACATCACTTCTTATTTTTCTTATAATTAGGTCTACCACTCTACTCCGTAAAGAAAATGCCAAAAAATAAGGTCTGGGTTTTCACATGAAGAATATAAACATCAATCAATGATACAGAATGACATAAAAAGAGATTGAAATAAATGAAAACCCAAAACCAAACTAAAATAATAAGAGCAAAAATCGATAAACTAGTCACAGTAGAACAGTCTGAGCAGGCAAACGGATCATCAAGGGGAAAAAACCAGAAATAATAAAGGAATGAAAGGATAATAGAGAGTAACCTTGGCAAGATTAACGTAGAAAAAGAGGGTTTCTTGGTATTGGAGACTTGGATACGGTTCTTCTTCTTGTTTGAAGGTGAAGAATCCATGATGTTCAAGTTGTTCACTCCCTCGGTTAATTCTTCCATTTTTAACTTCCACAAACAAAGAGTGAGAGAGAGATATGTACGTATCTTCTCACCAAGCAAAGGGTAGAGCAGACTTTCACTTTAAAAACCCTAGGATTTAGCCCCTCCTTAGAGTACCCTTTTCAATTTTTTTTATATTATTTGCACCTCGCAAGTCGCAACATCGTCGTTTTTAGTTTGCTTGGGTTCGGCTTTTATGGCCCTAACCCTAGTCTTTAAACTTCACAATACTTTTTTTCCTTGGTAAAATAGTTAGGTAAACTAATCCTATGACTAATTAACTATTATTTAATTTTACTTTTTTTTAATGAGAAGTTGAAACAAATAAAAAATCACAAACGACTGCTATCAGACGTCCATGGATTCCTGATGATAAGCTATCAGGATCTCCCTTGGCGGTTGCTAAAAAATTTGAACTTCAAGATCGTTCGAGTGAGCTATCTTGGCTATTCCATCAGCGATTGAGTTGCTGTTTCGAGTAATGTGGTTGAAAATAACTCTCCAGTTCCGTTTCAGTAAATAAAAAATGTGAGATAACAGTGAGGAACTCCCTCCTCGGCCACCTCAGTCATTCAAAGTCGTCACCACTTCTCGACTATCTCATTCGACGATAACAACAGTAACTTGCTTATTTCATGCTAAGTGGAGCCTCTCTAGTGTTCCCCAGAGCTCCGCATCGAGCACCGAACATGTTCTAATAAATTTGGCGAAACCCAAAAACCATTGACCTATTTCATCTCTAACCACACCACCACACGAAGCTGTCCCGAAGTTTAAATTCCGTGCAACATTCGAATTTAACTTGATCCAACCACTCGGGGGATCTTGCCACCCTTCACCATTCCAACTATTTGAACTCCGCTTCACCTGTCTTGGGCATTGATAAGATTGCACCAACAACATTTCATTGACCAGCATAATACTTCGATCTAAGATGCTCTCGCCTACACCAGCTCCTCATCGAAGATCAAGCTATTTCGCCTTGACCATAGATTCCAGCATGGTTTTCATAACCGGATCGGTTAGCGAACCGATCATGTTATCGGTTCACTGGTTCAATCGGTCGAACCGATCCGACCAGTCGGAAGAAAATGATTCAAAGCAAGTCATAACATATATAAGTTAAAAACCATAAAATCAAGTGAAACAAAATGATTCAAATTAACTACAACATAATATTTAAAGTAAAACATATTAAATAGTAAATATAATTATATAACTATAATTAAAAAATAAATTTGGGGTTAAAAAATCATAACAAAATGATATTGTTTGGTTTAATTTTTTTTAAACAATCTCACATGGCTAAGAAACATAGAAGAGCATCCCAAAAGTCTAAAGAGTAAAAATATGAGAACAAAACAATATCACATTACTAAGAAATATAAAAGAGCATCACAACTAACTTCTATAAATAATAGAGGTAATTTGGCATTCAAAATCATGGAGCCTTTTGGTGAACATTGAGTGAACTATTCTTTCACTTCAATCAATCTCGAATTTTAGGCTTCAATCGAGCTTATAATTTCTTTTAGTTCAAGTTTTTTTGAGTTCAAGTTTCAATATTATATTTCGAGTTTGAGTTGAACTTGATAATTTTTAGCTTGTGAGTTTGAGTTGAGTTGAGTTTACTTTTAAAGTTTTCAAGTTCGAGTCGAGCTCAGCAATACTCGAGTTCGACTTGGCTCGTTTAACTAATGACGTTGTTTGGTTTAATTTTTTTTTTTAAAAAAATCCCGGTTTTTCCTGGTTTTTTCCAGTTTTTAGCCGGTCCGGTTCGAACGGTTCAGCGGTTCTGGCCGGTTCACTAATAGCGGTTCAACTGGTTTAGATTAAACCGGACTAAGTAACGGTTCCCGGTTGAACCGGTTAAACCGGCCGGTCCGGTCCGGTTTTCAAAACAGAGATAGAGAGTAACCTTGGCAAGATTAACGTAGAAAAAGAGGGTTTCTTGGTAAGTCACTGCATGATAAGTATTCCCCGAACCTCAACTTCCAATGTTCATCACTGCATGATAAGTATCCAGGCTAAGTCACATTACGTTGGACCCATGAAAAGAGCTGCGTGTTCATAAACTCCCTGTATCGATCCAAACGAATAGTCCTCTGCCAAGTTGCTTGTGTTGTAGGACATTCACGTAATACATGCGATATTGACTCATTACTTGCACCACATATTCCACAATTAGTCGTCATCGCAACATACCTTCGGACCCATTCTTCATTTGAGAGTAATTTTCCTTTACAAATCAACCAAAAAAGCATTTTGATCCGAGGGAGTCCTTTATACTTTGTTAAGAAGTCCCACGAGACCATAGCTTGCTCCGAATTCAAAGAAATACGCCTTTGATATGCATTTTTCGCAGTAAATATAATACCCCAAATTTTGTATAGTGACTAAAATATAAATTTTGAAAGTTTAATACCTAAATTATAAACTTTAAAAAATTTAGGGATCAAAATTATAATTTTTAAAAGTTATTTTAGCCTGTAAATAAAGAGTTTGGATTAAAATAGAGATTTTAGTAGGAATATGATTTTTGGTACGGGAATTGTGTTAAAAGCTATAAATTAGTAAAGTTCGGTATTGAAATCGAATATTCGGATCGAATCGGAATTTTACAAAAATTTGAAGGAGGTTATAAAATGGTTGGAAATATTATTTTCATATTTTAGATCAGAGAAATTTGGCTCTAAACAGTGCAATTTTTCATATTTGACGGAAACAGTGGAATTTAATTAACTAAAATGCAAATTTTGAAAATTTCATGACCAAATTCGAAAGTCAAAGCCAAGTTGATTCATCTTTAACCAAGGAATATTTTAATAGAAGATAATACAATGGCATTTGTAATTTTCAAGATTTATTAAGGGTATTTTTGAGAATTCTCATTAATTGAATATTAAATTCAATTAATTAAAAAATTGTCATGTGTTTTATCTTTTATATACTAGAATAATCAGTAAAATTAAGCCATTATCAGCTTCTTTCTTCTTCAAGGTCGAATTTACAAGTTCTCCAAGGTAAGGATTTTTATTTTGATTTTTTAAGCTATATACTTGATTTTTTAGTTTAACTATTAGATAGAGAATTAATCTACATGAAATTCTCTATTATTTGGTACCAAAATTTCATGGTGAAGATGATTGTGTGACGAGATTGGATGATTAGGGTTTAAGGAGGTTTAGTGATCTTGAAGAATTGATGAAGGATTTTTATGTTTTTGATGTTAGTGATTATTTCTAAAGCGTGTATGATGATTAAAAATAATTCGGATCGAATCAAAATTTTACAAAAATTTGAAGGAGGTTAGAAAATGGTTGGAAAAATTATTTTCATATTTTAGATCAGAGAAATTTGGCTCAGAACAGTGCAATTGTTCATATTTGACCGAAACACTAGAATTTTAGTGACTAAAATGTAAATTTTAAAAATTTCATGACCAAATTCGAAAGTCAAAGCTAAGTTGATTCTTCTTTAACCAAGGAATATTTTAATGGAAGATAATACAATGACATTTGTAATTTTCAAGATTTATTAAGGGTATTTTTGAGAATTCTCATTAATTGAATAGTAAATTCAATTAATTAAAAAATTGCCATGTATTTTATCTTTTATATACTAGAATAATCAATAAAATTAAGCCATTATCAGCTTCTTTCTTCTTCAAGGTCGAATTTACAAGTTCTCCAAGGTAAGGATTTTGATTTTATTAGCTATATAGTTGATTTTTGAGTTTAGCTATTAGATAGAGAATTAATCTACATGAAATTCTCTATCATTTGGTATCACAATTTCATGGTGAAGATGATTGTGTGATACCACAATTTCATGGTGAAGATGATTGTGTGATGAGATTGGATGATTAAGGTTTAAGGAGGTTTAGTGATCTTGAAGAATTGATGAAGGATTTTTATGTTTTTGATGTTAGTGATTATTTCTAAAGCGTGTATGATGATTAAAATTAATTCGGATCAAATCGAAATTTTACAAAAATTTGAAGGAGGTTAGAAAATGGTTGGAAATATTATTTTCATATTTTAGATCAGAAAAATTTGGTTCAGAATAGTGCAATTGTTCAAATTTGACTGAAATAGTGGAATTTTAGTGACTAAAATGCAAATTTTGAAAATTTCATGGCCAAATCCGAAAGTCAAAGCCAAGTTGATTCATCTTTAACCAAGGAATATTTTAATGGAAGATAATACAATGGCATTTGTAATTTTCAAGATTTATTAAGGGTATTTTTGAGAATTCTCATTAATTGAATATTAAATTCAATTAATTAAAAAATTGCCATGTATTTTATCTTTTATATACTAGAATAATCAATAAAATTAAGCCATTATCAGCTTCTTTTTTCTTCAAGGTCGAATTTACAAGTTCTCGAAGGTAAGGATTTTTATTTTGATTTTTTAGCTATATAGTTGATTTTTGAGTTTAGCTATTAAATAGAGAATTAATCTACATGAAATTCTCTATTATTTGGTACCACAATTTCATGGTGAAGATGATTGTGTGATACCACAATTTCATGGTGAAGATGATTGTGTGATGAGATTGGATGATTAGGGTTTAAGGAGGTTTAGTGATCTTGAAGAATTGATGAAGGATTTTTATGTTTTTGATGTTAGTGATTATTTCTAAAGCATGTATGATGATTAAAATTAATTGTACATGCATAAATAAGGTTTGGCTTAATTAGGGTTTATGGAAATGTTAGGATTTAGATTCAATTTGATGTTGTGATAATTAGAAATGCATGAATTTATTCATAGGAGGTTGAATTCATGCTTGAAATTGAATGAAAAGTTCACTCTAAGTACATGATGATATTCAATCATAGTGAAGAAAATTGGGGGAAAATGTTGAAAAATTTCATATGTATTAGAAATGATATTAGAAATATTCTATGTTGTTTCGAGATTGATTTGGATCAATTTGGAACCTTAAAAGTGCAAAAGGGTTAGTTTACAAGTTTTTGGAATTGTGGGATATTATTGTAAGATTGAAATTCTTGAAGGATTCAATGTTGATTTTGATATTTATAATGCTGGAATTTCAGTTGGAAAGTTGTTTGAAAACCAAATTGCAAATTTGGTAAGTGTTGAGGTGGAATTCGAAAAGTCCCAAAACCTTGGAGACTTGTTTGCAAGTTCTTAAATGTAGAAGTATTATTTGAGTAAATTATTGATTGCTGGAAAATTTATTAGTATGCTAAATTTTGAATTAAATATTGAGTTGGGGTTGAATTATAAATTTATAATGTTCGGTGATGAAAATTGAAAGTTTTGGAAAGTTTGGGTTGAAATTTATAATGTTTTGAATGTTGAAGTATTGATTGGGTATTTTATTTAAGTACTGAAATTTTAGTAATTTATGTACAATGATCATAATGGTGAAGGACCATTATGAATTAAATGGAAATGTGGAGGTGATTTCTAAAAAGAATTCATAATTTGTAGCTCATTTGTGTAAATTAGTAAAGATGAAAAGTTAAGGATGAAAATAAATATTAATGGATTTGGATGAGTATTTTGAAAAAATGGAAATTATAATAGAAATGTGATTGAGTTGATATCGATTTAATTTCGAATTTTATTTTTATAGATTTTCAAATATTAAAATCACCTTATGTTAGAACGATATTAATATGTAATTCGAACATTTTGTGTTATAATTTGGTATTGTCAGATTACGATAAATCTAGCAATTTAAACGATCCGAAAGGAAAAGACAAAGCTCGTGACTAGGATTATTTTATACAAGTTCTGTAGTGAGGCAAAGGTGAGTGCAGTTTATTTATTTAATTATTATGATTGAGAATGACTTGTGATAAGTTAACCTCGTTTATTTTCAAAGATATAAATTATGTTTTGATTTTGGAAATATATCCTTAGTATTTTAATAAGTTTTACGAATGATTTTGGGTATGAACTGCTCATGTTATGTTTTACGAATATGATTTTAATATATTTCTGATTCTGATATGTTTTTTATCAAATGATTACGAAATGAACTAAAAGCCCACTGTATGTTATATTGAGAGTCAAAGGTACAATTATCATGCCATGAGGTGGAGTGATTATCTGTTATGATTCTGATATATTGTGGTGTACCAGAGTGTACACTAGTATATATATATTCTGATCTGAATGTACTTTGTGTGCATATTGTTATTTCCGATGTGATAACACTGTGTGTGCTTATATGTTCCAACTTTGATAATATGAGATATGTATTGCGCACATTCGTCTGACTAACGTACCTTATATTCTCTTAAAATATACTTTGGGCTATAAAAATTAAATACGAAAGTTCTGAAAAGTTTCTGACTACAAAGGAATATGGACTGATTATTCTGTCTGATTTGATTTATTATGATCTTGTGAAAATTATCAAATGATTCTTTTCAGGTTTCTGATAAAGTTCAGCATGAGATATCGGTTTGAACTTTCTGAAAATTCTGTCTGTTCTATTATAATGATTTTATATATTTCGATATTTTACTTAATTGTTCTCACATTTAGTATTACTGTCTCACTAAGTTATATTTAGCGCGTGATGATTTTCATGCGTAGGTTCTGATTGAGACACAAACGTTTTGTGAGGAGCATCCCAGGCATCGTCTGCAGATCATCTGTAACACCCCCAACCCATACCCGACTCGGATACGAGTTCGAAGTGTCACATTGACTTTTCAAAACGTTTTCTTTTTCTAAATAATTGATAATTCAAATTTCCATTAAAAACTGAATACTTTATATTGAATATCATCATATAGTTTAACAAAAATGATCAGAGCGTAATCTAATAAATCTTTATCTACATGCCAACAATAGTCAATATGATAAAATACATATGATTCAATTCTTTTCTGATCTGATTCTTGAAAAGGAGAAGCTAACCTGTCTTGCATGTCTTCGATCATTTTTCATCCTCTCGGAACCTACGTGTGAAACACTCACACTCTAAGTCATTGACTTAGTGAGGAATAATAAACTATATAATGAAACTCTAACTAATTAACAATGCATGATAATTTCATATCAATGATATCTCATAAAATAATATCACATTTACATATAATCAATTGTATACATCTACATATCTTTTCAGTATCATCATTAACCTCATTTTGTTATCATTATTATATTCATTCATATTTCTTAGTCATATATTCTTGTACTTAACATTCTTAACTATCATATTATTCATTTAATCAAACAATAAACACAACTTCACATGATTCACATAATACCTTTCATATCATAACAACATACACATCATATAATACACATATCATTTCACAAGGAAACACATAATATCATACCAAGTTTATTTATTTTATCTCTTTATTAGCCCATGTATATTTCTGAGAACTTAAGGTATGTGAGTACTTTGAGGTTGTGCACATATGCTATCACCACAGCTCGTATAAGGGTCTATTGAGTGGCATGTGAAATTTGTCCTGAAAGACCTCATATATTTCCCGAAGGACCTATGTATATGACCTGAAGGACCTATGTAACCCTCGACTCTTGGCATACCAACTATACCTATAGCTCTCACATCATATAACATGGGCATTATCATTTACGTTTATCACATATGCACATGTAGTCTATTAACTTCTTATCACATAGATAATATAACATTCTTGTATATTCTCATAGCTCCTTGTCATATATTGCATATCACATATAATTATTTCACATAATTCAATGTCATTGAACTTATTTCACTTTCTCATGTTATCATATAGATATATCATCTCATATGTCTTATCAATACCATATAAGCTTACACATGGACTCATTTATACTCTTTCATATAATTCGCATAGTAATACCATATACTTATATCATATAATAATTACACCTAACTATATCTTAGATTCATTTCCATGCCTACATCATATTACATCTAGGTCTTCCTCATGGAGTTTATACTACATGTAAATACTACTTATCTTGTCTCATTTTTCCATTTACTCACATAAATCATTTATACCAGTTCACATGGTTTATTACACTAACCTGAATTTATATCGATCATTTAACCTATACAATAATATATAACTTACATCACTTATCTCACATTATTTATATACTAAGTTAATCTATTTATTTAATTCAGTTTCACATGACTCCTATAACCTTCTCATAGAGCTTTATAGTTCTTTACTCTATAACTCTTATATCATAGTTTCCTTTAAATATAAATCTTCCCTATATCGTTTATCTTATAAATTTGTATCATCATTTATGTTCATGTCCCTTAATGCATATATTATTCTCATAGAGTCTCATAATTCATTATCATATGGTTTATATTTTATTTTCTTATGCCTTCTCATAGACGTGTATTTACATAAATCATATAGCACATATAAGAACATATCAATATATATAATCATGCATACATACAAATCATGTCATTCACATATCTATATTAAGGACTTCATGCACTATAATTATAGGAAATAGACTTATCGCAAGTCCAATTTCCATATAATCTTATATCAAAATAAGATGCACTCACCTGGCCTCACTAGTCAATACCGATCTTTTATCTCTTTCTCGATGACTACTACCTGGTCGACTCGTCCGAACCTTGCTCTCGATCGAAATCTATACGAATCCACAATCCAATAATTATCGGTATTCAATTTACTCGAAAATATTCTTACGAATATAAACTAACCAAAGCATTACTTTCTTAATCCCAACTTAAGTAGTATCAGTACTACTGTTACAGTACCGATACCCTCATGCTTGTAGTATCGATACCCTTCCACGGCATCAATACCCATTTTCAATTCTGTAATTTCATATAAAAAATGGTACTGATACCTCCACCTTGGTACTAATACCCCTTCAACCAGTATAAATACCACCCCTTTAGGTATCAATATTTCTTAAAAGATTTCATCCAGTTATATCATATGGTATCGATATTGTTCCATCAGTATCGATACCCTAAGCTCAATTTATACTCTTTTTAGCTTTGAAGTATCGGTACTGGATGAACAATACTGATACCCCATGCCCAGAACTCACTTGTTTCACCCGAAAATTTTCCATCACTTGTCTAACTTCCACTCTATTAACTTCTTTTGATTAATTAAACTCAAATATACCTACTCAAACCATCTTATATCACTTATCAAATTATCCAATATCTCATTAGAACCCTTGAATTTAAAAATCTTACCAATTATTCAACATGTTCTTAATTCACTTCTATTACTTCTAACTTCTCAATTAGATCCTTGACAACTCAAATTTGACTTAAAAATCCATTTATAAATTCTTTCTTATCAATTCACTTAAAAACTCTTCATATTTAATCCTTTATAACTTATCTATATTGGAGTTTCAACACACTTTAATATCTTATTAAGCTTTTTTAACACTCTAAGAATCAAAGCTAAGCTTAAAAATTAAGAAATAATCAGTTTACCAAGTCTCACCTTTTTTTAACACTCTAAGAATCAAAACTAAGCTTAAAAATTAAGAAATAACCAGTTTACCAAGTCTCACCTTAGAAATGGAGCTCACGACAATGAGGGAGAAGAAGAGAACTAAGTCTCCAGACTTTTCTTTCATTTTTATCCCATTTCCACGTGTTTCATGTCCTTATAAAGAAATAATAAAAATCCTTCCATTGAAAAGACTAATTTACCTTTACTTCATTACATATATACTAAACAATCCTTCACAAAATATTCCTAATTAAGTCCTTGAACTTTTCATTTTTATAAAATCAGACCTCAAAATTTCAAAACTTCCCTTTTAGTCACTAGCCCTGATTTTAGGATGTTACAAATCTCCCCCTTTAAGAAAATTCGTCCTCAAATTTTCACTGCACCAATAGATGAGAATAATGTCTACACATATCTATTCATTTTCGCATGTTGTTTTCACTACTTTAACCATTCCCAGTTGTAATTTATAATTTGTCTTTAATTTCCAAAGAACCCAATCCATTTCATATCTTTTCACTTCCTTTATTCTACATTTACCTTTGAACTTCAAAAATTCATATCATGTCACTTATCATATAGACAATAATATCAATTCTTATCACTCAAGGTCATAAATTAATTGATTCCTTCATCAATCTCTAATTGCCTTGCAATAATAACCAAACCTTTATTCCATTATCCTTTCAAAATCATATGCTTATCCTTAAAACTTGATCAAAGAGAATATTATTCTTCGATTGAATCTTGAACTTTCTTAATACTTATAAGCAATTCCTTATCTCTCTTACTACATTTTACTTGACAAAAAAACACAATCTTAAACCTTTATAAGATATGATTAAGACATACACTTTACGAACTCAAACAATCTTTTATATCACCTTACATACTTTCTTACTTCTATATCAGATTTATTATCTATACCTCCTTATAACCCTTTCCATATTGATCATTTATACTTCATCTTTTACTTTCATCTATCCATTTCTTTCTTCAAAATCAAAATCTCCTTGAAACATAAGTCATATCTTTTCCTTCTTGCTCACATACTCTTTCTATATCACTTATACTTATATCTGATTACCCATCTTTATCATATCTTCCTAACTTTGATAATCAACACTACCTGCGCAAAACTTTATTCAAATTACAATACACATATCCCTTTTTATCATCTTAAACTTTTCTATCAATCCTTATCTTCACTCAAACATATGAATCCTCATCTCCTTCACTACATCACATTTACATGATCAAAATACACAACCATATCCAAATCTGCGTCATACTTGGTTAGCTTAACCTGACATAATCTTCTAATCCTTTAACTCTAATACATTCATCATCACATAACTTTGTTAGTCAACACCAGTTCTTCCAATCATGTACATTCTTTCCGGTCGAAATTAACTTAACAATAATTTATTTAACTTATCAAACTCGCATTCTTACTCATTCACAATGCAATTTCCGCGGTTCAAACTTAAACATTACAACTTCCTTTGTCTAACAAACTGATCACCGATGTACCCATTCTTAAACTCTTCCGAACAATATTTGCATCACTTGATCCATTTTAGATACTCTACTACTTAAGTGTATCTAGATTTCATAGGATTTGATCTTTTGACATAGAATAAAACTAATTCAAACCAAGTCTATAGTGGAAACCCATAATCTCTATCTCTCTTTGATAGTGCTGATCTCTATGAAATACCAGTTTTCCTAATCATTCTGAGCTCTCTCTAGAACTTTAGCACAATTAAGCACTTCTTAAAAAGGGAAAAAATTTCAACACCAACAACACTATTTTAATATAAGCACAAGTTCTCCACAAACCACTTGTTTACATCATTTTCATTTAAATTAACTTAACAACAATTCGCTCAACTTATCAAACTGCACTCTTATCCATACACTTTACTATTCCCTTGTTTCAAACTCATAATTTTTGAATTAATATGTCTTATAAACTTGTCACCGAGATACTTATTATTGAAATTTTCTAAAAATAATAACCACATCACTTAATCTTCTATCATTCTCATAATAACATTTGTTCACTATACTTTAACCTGTCCACATAGTAACTGAACTTCTTCCTCTAACTTCTCCACTTCAAAACAGTGGAGACTTACCAACAATATCTTCACATAATTTAACTAAAGATCCACAACAACATGACCTTCCTCAATTTTACTCTTGAATTCGAGTGTTTCTAATCATTTTTCTCTTTCTACAAGCACTCCCTGAGGTATTCACTCTTCACCCTGTCTGGCTAGGGCAGGTGAATTGCTACTACCTTTAGGTATATCGCCTCTCACTTTACTTCGAAAATTCTCATGGTCAAACATATAATATAATATAACTATTTAATCCTATTAGCAAGACAACATACTCCTTACACTATTAGATTAGAAATTTTTCACTTCATGTTGGTATGTACACATTTGAAAACTGATTTGACTTCGATTTAAGCCTAAAATCAGCTAAACCTTAGCTCTGATACCATTAAATGTAACACCCCAAACCCGTACCCGACCCGGATACGAGTTCGAAGTGTCACATTGACTTTTCAAAACGTTTTCTTTTTCTAAATAATTGATAATTCAAATTGATTAAAAACTGAATAATTTATATTGAATATCATTATATAGTTTTACAAAACTGATCAGAGCATAATCTAATAAATCTTTATTTACATGCCAACTACAATCAATATGATAAAATAAATATGATTCAATTCTTTTCTGATCTGATTCTTGTAAAGGAGAAATTAACCTGTCTTCGATCACTTTTCATCCTCTCGGAACATACGTGTGAAACACTCACACGCTAAGTCATTGACTTAGTGAGGCATAATAAAATATATAATGAAACTCTAACTAATTAACAATGCATGATAATTTCAAATCAATGATATCTCACAAAATAATATCACATTTACATATAATCAATTGTATACATCTACATATCTTGTCAATATCATCATTAACCATATTTTGTTATCATTATTATATTCATTCATATTTATTAGTCATATATTCTTGTACTTAACATTCTTAACTATCATATTATTCATTTAATCAAACAATAAACACAACTTCACATGATTCACATAATACCTTTCATATCATAACAACATATACATCATATTATACACATATCATTTCACAAGAAAACACATAACATCATACCAAGTTTATTTATTTTATCTATTTATTAGCCCATGTATATTTCTGAGAACTTAATGTCTGTGAGTACTTTGAGGTTGTGCACATATGTTATCACTACAGCTCGTGAGTGGCATGTGAAATTTGTCCCGAAGGACCTCATGTATATCCCGAAAGACCTATGTATATGTCCTGAACGACCTATGTAACCCTCGACTCTTGGCATGCAAACTATACCTATAGCTCTCACATCACATAACACCTATGTACATGTAGTCTCTAACTTCTTATCACATAGATCATATAACATTCTTGTATATTCTCATTACTCCTTGTCATATTTTGCATATCACATATAATTATTTTCACATAGTTCAATGTCATTGAACTTATTTCACTTTCTCATGTTATCATATAGACATATCATCCCATATGTCTTATTAATACCATATAAGTTTACATATGGACTCATGTATACTCTTTTATAAAATTTGCATATTAATACCATATACTTATATCACATAATAATTACACCTAACTATATCTTAGATTCATTTCCATGCCTAAATCATATTACACCTAGGTCTTCCTCATAGAGTTTATACTACATGTAAATACTACTTATCTTGTCTCACTTTTCCATTTACTCACATAAATAATTTATACCAGTTCACATGGTTTATTACACTAACCTGAATTTATACAGATCGTGAAACCTATATAATAATATATAACTTATATCACTTATATCACGTTATTTATATACTAAGTTAATCTATTTATTTAATTCAGTTTCACACGACTCTTATAACCTTCTCATAGAGCTTTATTGTTCTTTACTCTATAACTCATATATCATAGTTTCATTTAAATATAAATCTTCCCTATATCGCTTATCTTATAAATTTGTATCATCATTTATGTTCATGTCCCTTAATGCATATATATTATTATCATAGAGTCTCATAATTCATTATCATATGGTTTATATTTTATTTCCTTATGTCTTCTCATAGATGTATATTTATATAAATCATATAGCACATACAAGAACATATGAACACATGTAATCATACATACATACAAATTATGTCATTCACATATCTAAATTCAGGACTTCATGCACTATAATTATAGGAAATAGACATATCACAAGTCCAATTTCCATATAATCTTATATCAAAATAAGATGCACTCACATGGCCTCACTATTCAATCCCGATCTCTTATTTGATTTGTAATACCCCCAACCCATACCCAACCCGGATACGAGTCCAAGGTGTCACATTGACTTTTCAAATCATTTGCTTTTACAAAATACAAAAATTCAGTTTGACATTTCCAATAAAACAAAATAAGTTCTATTATATAAAACATATGGTTTTACAAAACTTATCAGAGCGTATACAATTCAAATCATTTATCTTACATGCCAACTAAAATTTTAGATAACAAAACACATATTAATAAAAGACTTTTCTGATCTGATAATCAGGAAGGAGAAGCTGACCTATCTTGTCTTGCCTACCTTTGCTTTACTCCTCTTCTTGCTTCTCGAAACCTATGTGTGAAACACTCACACGCTAAGTCGATGACTTAGTGAGGCATATATAAATGTTTTATGACATATCATTACTAGTCTGTACTATGCACATTTCATATAATCCTCATAAACTATAAAATGCATTATGCATCAAAATATAAACACAAACATATACATATCATTTCATTATTCTTATTCTTATTCTTATTATTATTCATATGATTAACAATCATATTTCTTATTTATGGGCTCTTGTACCTAACCTTGTTAACTAAATATGTACATATCATCATATATGTTTCTGTTACATATTTCAAATATTAACTTAATAGAATTATCATATACTACTTTACACAAAACTCAACACATTATCATATCATGTTTATTTATATTGTCTTTTATTTGCCCATCTACAATACTGAGAACTTAAGGTATGTGAGTACATAGAGGTTGTGCACTATGTTGTCACCACAACTCGTATAATTCCCACTAGGGGCGCGTAGAATTTATCCCGAATGACCACTATGTTCCGAAGGATCACATATAACACATATCACATATGTCCCGAAGGACCACGTAGAACCCTCGACTCTTGGCATGCCAATTATACCTAGCTCTCATAACATATAAAATGGGCATTGTCACTTATGACATTCATATATACATTAATATCACATATCATGTAATACTCTCATGGAGTCTCATATCACATGTTCACATGTCACATAGGCACATTCACATATACATGTAATCATGTAGTTTATTTTCACGTAGTTCATATCACTTTTCATATGATCTCATATCCATGTCTCACATAGCTTATAACACTTCTCATGTGTTCATATAAACATGTATGTCTTATCTTGTTCATATATAATCCCCATATATATCACATAGTTTATATTTTATTCTCTTATGTTCACCTAGATATATTATATAATTGTTATAGCTTATGTCACATGTTCCTATCATTCTTTATGTCCTTATTATATCTCTTATTTCATATTCTTATATAATCACATGAATCATTTATACTATTCGATATGGCTTATCCCACTAACATGTGTTTACATAATTTATGTAATATACAACAACATGTTAACATATATAAATCATAACAAACATATGCTTATATTTATGAACTCATGCATTCTACTATAGGAAATAGACTCATCGCAAGTCATATTTCCATTAACACTGGATACCACTAGTATGCACTGACCTGGCCTCACTAGTCAATATCGTTCTCCTAACTTTTCTTCGATACCCAATACTTGTCGACTGATCTGGACTTGCTCTCGATTGATATCTACATAATCATATATTATACATATCAATATTCTAAATAGTATACTCAAATTTTCATTTCTTAAACTAAAAGAGAGATCTATTTCCATTTTCCTTTTGAAGTGTATCGATACCCACTATAGGGTATCGGTGCATCCTTTTACTGGTATATCAGTACACTGCCTATGTATCTGTACACAAATTACATTCAAAAACTTTCTTTTCAAGGGGGTATCGATACATTGCCTATGTATCGGTACTCTTTGAATATCTTTATGAATTTTACTCTTGCGGTATCAGTACCTATTGAATGGGTATCGATACCCCCTTGCCCAGAATTCACTTTTAAGCCCGAAAATCTCTTTATTTCCACTCAAATACTTTATATTTCATATCTTTTTATATTCCTAACTCACATACACATGCTTAAACTCATTAATACACATTTCTCACATCTCTAATCTCAAAATCCTATCATCTACATGGAATTTAAGAATCATACAAATTTTTCCACTTGTTCTAAATTTACTTCTATCACTTCATATCTCTTAATTTAACCATTGACAAATCAAATTTATCCTCCAATTTAACTTATAAACTCTTCTTCAAGATTTCATTTAAAAACTCCTTAACTTTAATCTCTCATAACTCTTTCATTCTTTATTTTTGAAGTTAACTTAAGCCTAACTTAACTTTAATCTCTCATAACTCTTTCATTCTTTATTTTTGAAGTTAACTTAAGCCTTCCTTAGGCTTAATTAGCACTCAATAATCATAAACTCAACTTGAATTCAAGGAATAATTAACTAACCAAAGAACTCACCTTATCAAGCTTGGTTCCACGTTTGGAAGAAAGAAGAAGATGAAGATAATTCTGGAACTCTTTTTTTTCCCTTATACTCACCCCACGTGTAACATATATCCCATAAAAAAATTATCTTAGTGGTCAAATGACCATTTTGCCCTTCAATCTTTTCATATTTACTAATCAATTCTCTTGAATAAAATTCTCAATTAAGTCCTTAAACTGTTAACTTATTTCAAAATCAAGCACATAGTTTTCCAAATTTATAATTTAGTCACTAGCCCTGATTTTGGGATGTTACACGACTCGTCCGAACTTTGCTCTCGATCGATATCTACACGAATACACAATCCAATAATTATTGGTATTCAATTTACTCGAAAATATTCTTACGAATATAAACTAACCAAAGCATTACTTTCTTAATCCCAACTTAAGTAGTATCAATACTACTTTTACAGTACTGATACCCTCATGCTTGTAATATCGATACCCTTCCACGGTATCGATACCCATTTTCAATTCTGTAATTTCATATCAATAATGGTACCCATACCTACACCTTGGTACCGATACCCCTTCAACCAGTAAGGTATCGATACTTCTTAAAAGATTTCATCCAATTATATAATATGGTATCGATATTGTTCCATCAGTATCGATACCCTAAGTTCAATTTATACTCTTTTTATCTTTGAAGTATCAATACTAGATAAACAGTACCGATACCCCATGTCTAGAACTCACTTGTTTCACCCGAAAATTTTCCATCACTTGTCTAACTTCCACTCTACTAACTTCTTTGATTAATTAAACTCAAATATACCTACTCAAACCATCTTATATCACTTTAACTTATCAAATTATCCAATATCTCATTAGAACCCTTGAATTTAAAAATCTTGCCAATTATTCAACATGTTCTTAATTCACTTCTATTACTTCTAACTTCTCAATTAAATCCTTGACAAGTCAAATTTGACTTAAAAATCCATTTATAACTTATTCCTCGTCAATTCACTTAAAAACTCTTCATATTTAATCCTTCATAACTTATCTATCTTGGAGTTTCAACATACTTTAATCTCTTATTAAGCTTTCTTAACACTCCAAGAATCAAAACTAAGCTTAAAAATTAAGAAATAATCGGTTTACCAGGACTCACCTTAGAAATGGAGCTCACGGGATAAATAGAGAAGAAGGGAACCAAGTCTCCAGACTTTTCTTTTCTTTTTATCCTATTTCCACGTGTTTCATGTCCATATAAAGGAATAATAAAAATCCTTCCTTTGAAAAAACTAATTTACCCTTACTTTATTACATATCTACTAAACAATCTTTCACATAATATTCCCAAATAAGTCCCTGAACTTTTCAATTTTTCAAAATCAAACCTCAAAATTTCAAAACTTTCATTTTAGTCACTAGCCCTGATTTTGGGATATTACATCATCTGTAATATCAGTATCAGTAAGACATCACCGATGTTTCTTTTGACTAGTAGTGGCATTTATATTTATGTTATAAACCTGGTTTATCAGTTATGACTATATGGTCTGTAATAGTAAATTATGGTTGTTTAGTTTGACTAGTTTAGTTTATCAGTATTTTGGTATGACTGAATATATAGTAGTTAAAATATTATGTTTTTAAATGGTACATATTTTTAAAAAAATAGGTTTAAACGTTGAAATTATAAATGTTTAAAAGAAATAAAATTTTAAATAACTATGAATAGTGATTGTTAGTCAGTTTGATGTGATATATGGCTCAGATTCTTAGAGGTTTACGGGCTATGGGTGTTACATTTATTGGTATCAGAGCTATAGGTTTAGCCGATTCTCGGCCTAAACCAAGCATATAATATGTCAGAAATATGTACATGCCACTAGGATGTCGAAATTATTGATCTGGTATGGTCTGATGATTTTATTTATAATATTCCTCTTTACTAATGTAAGTTTGTGATTTTGTTTAGATGTCATGTTCAAAAGGCATAAGACGAGCCACCGAATAAGAGGTTCCTAAGGGAACTGGTATTGGGAGTAGTAATGAGGTAGAGCATGTATCTCAGCGATAGGGAGAACAATTACATCAGGGAGTACATACTACAGATCAAGGAATGTTTTTGCACGTTCTGGAGGCTATCTTGGCTCGATATCAGTCATCAGTAGCACCTCCCTTCCTCCGCCTCTATCTCCTCCTCTAGTTCTGAGAATATCGGTCCAAAATAATTAAAAAGTTTAGGAGCTGCAGAATTTAAAGGTGAAGAAAACGAAGTCCCAATAGTGGTAGATATGTGGCTGAATAATGTGAAAATAATGTTGGACAACCTTCACTGTTTGGAGAATGAAAGATTGGAGGGAGTAGTTTCATTGTTACGAGGCCATGCTCATTTATGGTGGACGAACGTGATGACACGTGTTCTTCCAGATTAAATCACGTGGCGATTTTTCTTAAAGGCCTTTCAGAAGAAAATATCGGTGAGCAGTTTATTATCCAAATGAAGTGAGATTCTTTAATTTGATTTAGAGTGGTAAATATGTGTACGAGTATGAATTCGAGTTTAGTAAACTTGCTCGTCATGCCTTTGAGATTGTTCCCACCGAGATAGATATATGTCAGAAATTTATTCGAGGTCTCCGTCCCAGACCTAGGGAACTTCTGTTGGCTACGAACTTGACCACTTTTTAGGAAGTGACGAACAAAGCAAAAAATTTGGAAATGGTGCAAAATGAGGGTATATGATAGAGTAGAGATGACAATATAAAAAATTAGGAGCATCATCCTCGTTTCAGTCTAAAAGAGGTCGAAGTTCTAGTTATCAAAATCAAAATAAATATGAAAGTGGTGCTTCTAATCGTAAAGGATTTGAAAAAAAGGGAAAAAAGGTCAACAAACTAAGATGACAGCTTCAGGTGCTAGCAGATCAGCTTGATCACAGGATCAGATGTTACCATGTCAGCATTGCGGTAAAAAATCACCCTGGAATTTGTATAATGAAGACTGAAGCATGTTTTCGTTGCGGAGATACCGATCATTTTGTCAGAGACTGCCCATTAGCAGGGGAGAGATCAGTACAGACCGAGAGGTCTATAGCGGTGTCTCAGAGAGGCAGTAGATGTAGAGGTAGAGGGTGGGGATATTTAGAGACAGCCTCCCAGTCGATGTTCGTGCTCCAGCAAGAATTTATAACATCAAGACTAATGAGGATCGTGATGACCCAGAGATCATAGCAGGTACTTTCTATATTTATGACGAGCCTATATTTGTTTTGATTGATCTAGGTTCTACGCATTCCTATGTTAGTTTGGAATAGTTAAAAATAATAATATTCCGTTAAAACCCATCAATAGCGATATGATAGTTGTAAATCCACTGGGTCATAGTGCTAGAGTAAAAAGATTAATAGAAATTTTCGATAAAGATTCAAGGGGTTGTATTCCAGACGAATCTTTTAGAGTTAATGTTTGACGAGTTTGAGATTATATTGGGGATGTATTGGTTATCTCGACATTATGGCTGGGTAGATTATCGCATGAAGTGATTATTTATAAAGTATGTAGAGGGTACCGATATAATAGTAATTGAAGAAAAAGTAAAATCTTTACCCAATGTGATATCAACAATGACAACAACAAAAATGATGGAAAATGGATGTACAACTTTCTTAGAAAATGTAATTGACACTCGGACATCTGAAATTTGATTGGAGGATATTCCAATAGTTAGAGAATTCTAGATGTATTTCCTGATAATTTACCTGGATTACCTCCTGATCGAGAAGTGGAGTTTAAAATTGAAGTTTTCCCAGGTTAAAACACCTAATTCAATGGCTCCATATTAGATGGTTCCAATGAAACTCAGAGAATTAAAGGCATAATTACATGAGCTACTAGATCGAGGTTTTATTAGACCGAGTATATCTTCGTGGGGTGCGTTGATACTTTTTGTTTAAAAGAAAGATGAATCGGTGCGATTATGTATAAATTATCATAAACTGAATAAAGTGATGGTGAATAATAAATACCCTCTTCCGAGGATCGATGACCTGTTTGATCAGCTCATGGGTGCTTTAGTATTTTCAAAAATTGATCTTCGATTAGGTATCTTCAGCTAAAGATAAAGAGGAAGGTATTCCAAAGACGAGTTTCAGAACCCGATATGGTCATTATGAATTTGTTGTGATGCCGTTTGGACTGACCAATGCTCTAGTATAATTTATGGATTTGATGAATCAGATGTTTTAGCCGTATTTGGATCAATTTTTGGTTATGTTCATTGATGATTTTTCGTGTATTCTAAGACTAAGGAGGAGCACGATGCAAATCTCTATATCGTACTACAGACGTTGTGAGATAAAAAGTTATATGCTAAATTGTCAAAATGTGAATTTTAGCTGACAGAGGTTACTTTTCTGGGGCACGTGGTTTCAGCAGAAGGAATTAGAGTTGATCCCAAGAAAGTGCAAGCGATAGTGGAGTGGAAACCTCTGAAAAATGTCTCTGAAATCTGAAGTTTCTGGGATTAGCTGGATATTATCAGAGATTTGTGAAGAATTTTTCAATAATTGCATCTTCACTTACCAAGCTACTTCGAAGGATGTACCATTTTTCTGGACTGAAAAGTGTCAAGAAAGCTTTGATATGCTTAAAAATTTTGGCAAAGGCTCCAGTATTAGTGCAGCCAGAGTCATGAAAAGATTATGTGATCTACAGTGATGTGTCCAATAATGGTTTGGGATGTGTTCTAATGCAAGAAAATAAAGTGGTAGCCTATGCTTCAAGACAGTTAACGGCATACGAACAAAATTATTCGATACATGATTTGGAGCTAGCAACTATAGTGTTTGCTCTGAAGGTATAGCACCACTATTTATATGGTGAGCGATGATACATTTATACAGATCACAAGACTTTGAAATATTTTCTCACTCAGAAAGAATTAAATCTAAGGCAAAGGAGATGGATTGAGATTCTTAAAGACTATGATGTGATTGATTACCATCCTGTGAAAGCTAATGTGGTAGCCGACGCACATAGCCAAAAAACCTTTGCTGCTATGAGAGCTTTAGATGCATGACTATCAATGGAAGAAGATGGTGCATTATTTTTAGAATTAAGATTGAGACCTGGCCTATTAGATCGAATCAAGGATCATTAGAATAAAGATAAAAAATGTTTAGATAGAATGGATCAAGTAAAGAAAGGAGAAATGACAGATTTTAAAATTAAGTCTGATGGATGTTTGTATTATCGGAATTATATTTGCATACCAGATGACGAAAAACTGAAGAAAGATCTTCTTACTGAAGCTCATTATAGTCCTTTGACTTTGCATCCAGGAGGAAATAAAATGTATCAAGATTTAAAGAGTCGGTATTGGTGGGCAGGTATGAAAGATATATCACTAAGTTTGTTTCTAAATGTCTATCCTGTCTGCAGGTAAAAGTAGAACACCAAGTACCTTCCGGGTTGTTGCAACCTATCATTCCTCAGTGGAAATGGGAACGAGTTACCATAGATTTCGTGATAGGTTATTTTTCACACTAGTAAGAACGACTTGATCTGGGTAATTATTGATAGATTGACAAAGATAACATATTTTATTCCAGTTCTAGAGTATTACTATATGGACAAGTATGCTCAGTTATATATAAGAAAAATAGTACGACTTCATGGAATACCAATTTTGATAGTTTCAGACAGAGATCCGAGATTCACTTTGAGATTTTGGAAGTCTTTGCATCAGGCATTGGGAACTCGATTAAATTTCAACACGGCTTCATCCTCAGACAGATGGTCAATCTGAGCAAACTATTTAGATACTTGAAGTCATGTTAAGGGAATATGTTATTGACTTCAAAGGATCATGGGAAAAGTATTTGCCTTTAACAGAGTTTGCTTACAACAATAGTTATCAATCAATTATCAAAATGGCCCCTTTGAAGCATTGTATGGAAGAAAATGTCTAACACCACTGAATTGGTATAAACTAAAAGATCGAGATGTAATTAGTCCAGATCTGATTAAGGAGGTGGAAGACAAAGTGAAGATCATCAAAGATAATCTCAAGATAGTTGTCGATAGAAAGAAATCTTATGTGATTTAAAAATAAAAGAGATTGAATACCAAGTGGGTGATAGAGTATTTCTTAAAGTTTCACCTTGAGAAACGATTCTGAGATTTGGATGAAAAGGAAACTGAGTCGAAGATTCATCGGGCCATACGAGATTGTAAGAGAGTTAGACCAGTAGCTTATCAATTGGCGTTACCTCCAAAGATGGACAAGATTCATAATGTATTTCATGTATAATGCTTCGAAGATATCGATCAGATCCTGCACATGTGATTGCACCAAAGGAAATTGAGATTCAACCGGATTTATCATACGAAGAGGAGCCAGTAAAGATACTAGCACATGGAGTTAAAGAATTGAGAAATAAGACGATTCCACTGGTAAAAGTTCTTTGGCTGAACAATAAAGTTGAGGAAGTAACTTGTAAATGAGAAGAATATGAAGGAAAAGTTTTCTCGTCTGTTTAATGCTGTCCTTATACTTTCTTAGGAAGTCTCACGAGACCTTAGCTTGCTCCGAATTCAAAGAAATACGCCTTTGATTTTCGCCATAAATGTAATACCCCAAATTTTGTATAGTGACTAAAATGTAAGTTTTGAAGTTTAGTGGCTAAAGAATAAAATTTGAAAAGTTTATGCACCAAATTATAATTTTTAAAAGTTATATATTTATCTTGTAAATGAAGAGTTTGGATTAAAATAGAGATTTTAGAGGGAATATGATTTTTGGTACGGGAATTGGTTAAAAGCTATAAAGCAGTAAAGTTCGGTATTGAAATCGAATATTCGGATCGAATCAAAATTTTATGAAAATTTGAAGGAGGTTATACAATGATTGGAAATATTATTTTCATAGTTTATATCAGAGAAATTTAGCTCAAAACAGTGCAATTTTTCAAATTGACCGAAACTGTGGAATTTAGTGACTAAAATACAAATTTTGAATATTTCATGGCCAAATTGAAAGTCAAAGCCAAGTTGATTCATCTTTGACCAAGGAATATTTTAATGAAAGATAATACAATGTCATTTGTAATTTTCAAGATTTATTAAGGGTATTTTTTAGAATTCTTAATTGAATATTAAATTTAATTAATTAAAAAATTGCCATGTGTTTTATCTTTTATATACTAGAATAATCAATAAAATTAAGCCATTTTCAGTTTCTTTCTTATTCAAGATCTAATTTACAAGTTCTCAAAGGTAAGTATTTTTATTTTGATTTTTGAAGCTATATACTTGATTTTTGAGTTTAGATATTAGATAGAGAATTAATCTACATGAAATTCTCTATCATTTGGTACCAAAATTTCATGGTGAAGATGATTGTGTGATGAGAATGGATGATTAGGGTTAAGGAGGTTAGTGATCTTGAAGAATTGATGAAAGATTTTTATGTTTTTGATGTTAGTGATTATTTCTAAAGCATGTATGATGATTAAATTAATTGTACATGCATAAATAATGTTTGGCTTAATTAGGGTTTATGGAAATGTTAGGATTTGGATTCAATTTGATGTTGTGATAATTAGAAATGCATGAATTTATTCATAGGAGGTTGAATTCATGCTTGAAATTGAATGAAAAATTCACTCTAAGTACATGATGATTTCGATCATAGTGAAGAAATTGGGGGAAATGTTGAAAAATTTCATATGTATTAGAAATGATATTAGAAGTATTCTATGTTGTTTCGAGATTTATTTGGATCAATTTGGAACCTTAAATGTACAAAAGGGTTAGTTTACAAGTTTTTGGAATTGTGGGATATTATGTAAGATTGAAATTCTTGAAGGATTCAATGAGATTTTGATATTTATAATGCTGGAATTTTTAATTGAAAAGTGTTTGAAAGCCAATTGCAAATTGGTAAGTTTTGAGGTGGAATTTGAAAAGTCCCAAAACCTTGGGGACTTGTTTGCAAGTTCTTAAATGTAGAAGTATTATTTGAGTAAATTATTGAATGCGGAAAATTTATTAGTATGCTCAATTTTGAATTAAATATGAGTTGGGGTTGAAT